>NC_068355.1:181128465-181415965 GCF_020536995.1 Dreissena polymorpha | reverse complement strand
CCCAACAACAACAACAGCAACAATAACAGCAGCAACAACAACAGCAGCAACAACAACAGCAGCAATAACTGCTACTACAGCAACAACTACTACTACTGCTACCTCTATTGCTACTACTATTGCTACAGAAACTGTTAATGCTACTACTACTACTACTACCACCACAACCTCTACTGATATAAAAAACACTACTGCTACTACATCAATTACTACAACAACAACACCTACTACAACAACAACAACTACTACTACTAATACAGCAACTACATCTACAACTACTACTACTACTGCTGCTGCTGCTGTCGCTACTATGAATTCATTTGGCTATTTGTAAGTGTAAGGTGTTCTATATGTGTTCTTATTCCCCATAAGAACTTTTGTAGAACTAACTGGTTCTTAAAGCATTCTAGATGTGTTCTAGAACTACATTTTAAAACATTTTTTGAAATTTTTTACCATATTTTGTCCTTGAAATGTTCTAAAAAGGTTATTGAAATTATTGGAACAGTTTCAGTCCTAAGCCATTTTCCACAAATGTTCTGGATTTATTCTAAAAAAACTGTTTTGGAACAATTCCAGAACATACGTTTTAGAACACAAATATGGAACAGTTCCAGAACTGTTCCAATTTCTAGAACAAATTTATATATATCTTTATTGCATTTTCTTTTAAATACAAAATACATGATGCAAATAAATTTATACATGTATTAAACTACAAATACATTTCAGACAACCTGCGAAAATTTTCTAAGTTATTTTCCATTGATTTCCATCCAAGAAAATGTATAAGTTATTTTCCATAACGATTTCCGTTGAAAAAAATGGCTAAGTCCAACTTTCCATGGTGTTTTCCATACATTCCGTGGAAATGCATGGAATTTTAGTCAAGATTCCGTGGAATTCCATAACAGCTTCAGATGGAAAATTGGCAAGTGGATGGAATTCCATCAAATTCCATGGATTTCCATCGATTTCCGTAGAATTCCATAATATTTTCTACGGAATTCCATAGAAAAGTGCTAATGACTATGGCAGATCTACAGACGGTATAACAGCAGCAACAGCAGCAACAACAACAGCAGCAACAACAACAGCAGCAACAGCAGCAGCAACAGCAGCAACAACTGCTACTATTGCAACAACTGCTGCTACTGCTACTTCTATTGCTACTAGTCTATTGCTACAGAAACTGTTAATGCTACTACTTCTACTACTACTTCTACCACCACAACCTCTACTGATATAAAAAACACTACTGCTACTACATCAATTACTACAACAACACCTTCTACAACAACAACAACTACTACTTCTAATACAGCTACTACATCTACAACAACTACTTCTACTGCTACTGCTGCTGTCGCTACTAAGAAGTCTATTTGGCTATTTGTAAGTGTAAGGTGTTCTATATGTGTTCTTATTCCCCATTAGAACTTTTGTAGAACTTACTGGTTCTTAAAGCGTTCTAGATGTGTTCTAGAACTACATTTTAAAACATTTTTAGAAATTTCTTGACCATAATTTGTCCTTGAAATGTTCTAAAAAGGTTTTTGAAATTATTGGAACAGTTTCAGTCCTAAGCCATTTTCCACAAATGTTCTGGATTTATTCTAAAAAAACTGTTTTGGAACAATTCCAGAACATACGTTTTAGAACACAAATATGGAACAGTTCCAGAACTGTTCCAATTTCTAGAACAAATTTATAATTATCTTTATTGCATTTTCTTTTAAATACATAATACATGATGCAAATAAATTCATATATGTATAAAACTACAAATACATTTCAGACAACCAGCAAAAATTTTCTAAGTTATTTTCCATTGATTTCCATCCAAGAAAATGTATAAGTTATTTTCCATAACGATTTCCGTTGAAAAAAATGGCTAAGTCCAACTTTCCATGGTGTTTTCCATACATTCCGTGGAAATGCATGGAATTTTAGTCGAGATTCCGTGGAATTCCATAACAGCTTCAGATGGAAAATTGGCAAGTGGATGGAATTCCATCAAATTCCATGGATTTCCATCGATTTCCGTAGAATTCCATAATATTTTCTATGGAATTCCATAGAAAAGTGCTAATGACTATGGCAGATCTACAGACAGGAATTGTCATTGTTTGTCCAGTGTGATGACTGTATGTCAAGTATGTCAATGTATGTCTTGTGTGATGACTGTATGTCCTGTATCCCATTGTATACCTAGTGTGATTACTGTATTTCCAGTATGTCTTTGTTTGTCCAGTGTGATGACTGTATGTCCAGTATTTCATTGTATTTCTAGTGTGATGACTGTATGTCCAGTAAGTCATTGTATGTCTAGTGTGATGACTGTATGTCTTGTATGTCATTGTATGTCTAGTGTGATGACTGTATGTCCAGTGATGTAGGTCATTGTACATGTTTGTCCAGTGAGATGTCATTTAACTGCCAGGTTTTTTTTACCTTATATAACAGACGCCGAATATCGGCGCCTTCCCCAAGCAATGTAGGCTACTTTTTTCCCCTTTCCGAACCGAAAAATTCCCCAAGCGGAAGCTTTTCCCCTCCATAAAACAGTTCAAAACGATTGAATTTACAACAAATTCGCTCGAAATCGTACAAAACACCGTTTGGTACCCATCCAATTATGGTTCCCAACCCGTACACGCCGTTCTGTACTGTATAAATGTTACGACAATGATTACCTCCATTGGTTGATTTACGATAACTGTCAACTCGCTTTACGTTAAATGTCCCCAAAAAAGGCAAAAGGTCGCATAAAAAACTGGCGAAATAATCGGAAATAGCCCCAAAAAATTGCGAATAACACTGTTATTTCAGCTTTCTTCACAAAAGAAAGTGCACTGCAGCAGTCTGTTCCTGAACGGTCTGAAACTGTCACAGCCAGTCCCTGTCAAGGTCAACTCAGTCTGGCACAGCCGGCCACAGTTAGTCCCTGTCATGAAGTGATCACTTTGACAAAGTTAGTCATAGTCTGTCCCAGCCAAGATGATCAAGGGAAATGCCTCTGTGAAATTGTGTAATAACATGTAAATTAACAACAAATATTGATGTATGAAGAAAATAACCGTCTTTGTTGGTTTTTTTTACCCAATTAACAGTAAAAGTAAGACCCTTAAAAATTTTCCCCGATTTAGGAAAAAACGCGCGTGATGTTTCCCCAAAAGTGGAAAATCGCGCGTGAAATTTCCCCAAAAGTGGAAAATCGCGCGTGAAATTTCCCCAACCTAAGGGCTAAAGGCCCCTTCCCCTACAACCCCAAAAAAACCTGACTGCCATCAATACACATGTGGTGAGGAAATTCAAGTCAATTACCATTTCAAATATTTGCACATAAATGTCATAAACACTTTGTGAACTAGTTTGTAAAGGAAGGGTTTAATGCAAGACTATTGTATCTTGAATATAATTATTAAGTGAAAACTGCAGTTCACGCTCAACTATCAAAATCAATGCACTTTTAGTGTTCCAGTTTATGTGTACACAATTGTCCATGAACCTGAGCCTTTACTCTTAGAGGATGTGTTCTCCTATTAAACAACAGTTTCTTGTTTCATTTGATGCACTAACATGTTTGATATTATACTGTTGTACTTACTAGATTTACTATATTGAAGTACTTCTTATTATACATTATCTTTTGTTGAGCATTGGTCTCAGCTGTCATGCACTTATGACAATTATGTATACATATTATATGTAGATACATTGAAACATTTTAAAGTATTGTATTTTATGTTCAGTCCAACCTGACTTAGCGTTAACTTGAATTACTTTGTCACCTGGCATTAGAGGTCAGTTTATATAACCACATTGAAAAAAAATATTTAATACTCCTGAGTTTTTTTTTCTACTATTAAAAAAGTCCCTAAAAAGGACCAGATCCCAAAAGCAAAGAGAGTCTAATGATTAGTATATCTCAATTTTATTTCATAAACAACTAACACAGAATTATTTGCAAGTTGAATCCCTTTTACAAACACTCGTTCTATGACATTCAATACATACATTTGTAAGAAAAATATGTTGTATCCAAAACGTATTCTCTGTGACACACGCTTTTCATTTATACATCCTTTTTTATGATTTCAGTCATTCATTGGATTGTTGTTTTTATTAATTTTTGCTGAATAGTGTTATTTCTTGTTTATTGTCTTTCATCTAAAAATCATGTTTGCCTGCAGAAAGAGCGTTGATGCATGCTGACAAACACTGGTTTAAAGACATTGTCATTATTTTAAAAACGCGTAAAAGTGTTTAAGCAATAATAACAAATCAACAACAAATTTGTTCTTGACAGGTTGGACCTTACACAATTGTACAGGCCATGTTTCGCGGTGACTGAAACAAGCAATCATAGTGGTTCATTTGATTGGCGTTTTGCCAAAAATTGTTAAATAAGTGCACAGCAGGTGTTATTTAAAATAAAGAAATATTTAGAGAACACTTGTACTTAAAATCATTACCATTGGTATGTTGTTGGGAGAAAAGGAAGATAAATATTGATTTCAGGGTAATTAGGTCACAAGTATTTAAAAAAAAACACAAATAAATTGAGACCAGGGGCAGGGTACAAGAACCATAACTCTGTATGTACTGTTATTAGGGTTATTGCCGTTTGCTTGTTCTTTTGATGAGCATAACTACAAATTGTAAAACAAATAACTGAATAAATTAATGTTTACTTCCTTATGCTTCAGATAGCATAGTGCAAAAGGTGTCATTTTAGTGCAGGGATATGCAGTTTTTGTTTCATGTGGTTAGCTAGTCCATATTGAAATATTCAAATTGCATGTCTAGATCTTTATCATTTGAAACTTTGCAAAACACGCATACAAAACTTTCTGTTTGAGTGTTTGTTAAATCACAAAACAAAACACAACATCCCTGTTTTCGATGTATTATTTTTGAATACAAATGAATTCTCTGACTGGGTGTTTTTTCGAAATTGCTATCAGAGTAGCACATCACATTAACCATTGTGTGAAATACTCAACAATTCATAGCTGATTTCCTTGTCATTGTTAATTATGTCTGATTTGAATGAAAGATAAAACAAGAGCACAGTAAAACAATCCCATCTGTCGAACACTTCTATTATAACAAACTCTTGGTTCAAAGCCGTGACTCAGTTAGTGCAGACTCGTAGAATCATATCTTATAAATCTATTTTTCAGATATTCACCGTAAGGCAAAAACATATTTGTCCAAAGCACGTGTTAGTGTATTCATTCCTTCAATTTATAACAATTCAAATAGTCACAGTTACAGTCCAATGTTGAATTAACAAGCAAATTCGTTGAATTGATATCCCTGGCCAATATCATCTTCTGGACACAAAAGTATTATATTTGACACCCAAAAAAGGATTTTCAAGATACAAAGGGCCATAACTCCATTATTAACAGATGGTGTACAATGCCATTTGGCTTGCATCATCCTCTTATTCATATATGTATACTCATACCAAGATTCAATGAAATCCGCAAAAGCACTTCCAAGATATGGCTCCGGACGGACGGAAGGACAACGCCAAAACAATATCCCTCCGCCTATGGCGGGGGGAAATAAGATTACTAAGTATAAATGTGACATGTTGACATATGTTAACAAGTTGTTAAATGAGGACATATGGCAAGTTGGAGCATTTATTGCTTACCCAACGCTTACGCTAGCAACATCTATTGCTCATGTTTTGCCCTGGTAAAAAGCGCGCGAAAATTAGTGTGGGTGTATAATTATACACTGTCGAAGGAAAACTTTGTAGCGAGGCGAATGCTGTATGTTTGACGTTAGGTAGTTTAGTATTGAAACAGATAATGTACTGTGTACTGATTTTCCGGAAAATCTGGTCAATACAGGATTTAATTTTGGTTATTGTGAAAACATGATCAGCAGTGTTAAGACTGCAATGTTTTGACAAATGTGCACGTTTTCGATTGTTCAACATCATGTTTAGATATGATTTACTGTGACGCAGTTGTGTAGGTTTATGTACATGAACTACTGTAACATTCCATCCCCTATTGCAAACTCTCGAGCAAGACAGGTCAACAGTTTGTTTCTAATCAGCAACTTACTCGTTAATTGTTTCTAAGCGACAACAAACTGTTGAAGTGTGTTTCTCGACAGTCTGCATTCGAAAGTTTGCATCTGACTGCACACCTGAGACTCCAGTGTTTAAATGTACTTGCTCGCATACTACACCTGTTAGTCACGTGACGCTTGACAGACGCTGCATACATGCATGGTGTGAAATGAAAACAAAGGCAGTCAATTGAGCGTGTCTGTCAAAATCGTCGATACGATGCGTATCCTTGGAGATTTATGACATTCTTTGCTGGATTATAGTGTGGATTATAGTGTGCAATAGAAAATCGTCTATTCAATTAACCGAAATACGCCATATTTCCTATCAAAATATTTGGAGTTTTTACAACGGGAAGATATACAAATGGTTTGGTGTTTTCAATTTCGATTCAATTAACCGAATTATTCGATTATCCGATATTCAATTAAGTGGAATCTACTGAATGTCCCCTTTTTATACTTAGAAAGTTGAACATTTGGTTAAGTTGTGTGTTTAGGTCCCTTTCATTCCTAAAGTACAAAGCATTTGCTTTCATACTTGCAACACTTACTTACTATAATATGAGGACTGTGCACGCATAGTTATGGAACTCTGACTGGCATTTTGACAGAATGATGGCCCCTTTTATATTTACAATTTGGTTAAGTTTTGTGTTTTTGGTCCATTTTACTCATTTAGTAGCATAGCTATTGCATTAATACTTGGCACACTCGATAACTATTATAAGGGAACTGTACAGGAAAAGTTGCATAACTCTGGTTGGCATTTTTAGGGAATTATGGCCCTTTTTGACTTGGTAACTTTAAATATTTTGTTATATGTTGTGTTTAAATCCACTTTACGTATTAAGTATCAATGCTATTGCTTTCAAACTTCAAATACTATCATGAAGGTACTGTACCTGGCAAGTTGAATTTGACCTTGACCTTTACATGACCTTTCCTCTCAAGGAAAAATTATTAAATTTTTCTAAAATTGCAATAACTTCTTTATTTATGATCGGATTTGATTAATACTTTGACAAAACAACACTTACCTGAAATAGTCCACAATGGGCTCTACCCAAACCATCCCTCAAGCCCAACCGCAGAATCCCGCCCCCCCCCCCCAAAAATAAAAACACAAATATTTATTTGTATTATTTTATTTTTGAAAGACCGTGCAACCATTCCACCCAAGCTATTGCTATCAAACTTGAAATAAAATCTTATTAATTTGTGTTATGCTCTATGATGTACAACTTCTTTAAAACATAAGCTGTCGATATGTTTCAATTATTGTCCTCTTCCACTTAGAATATGACTATATTACCTTGACCTAATTGAATATGAATAATTTCCCCATGATGGCGTACGTTATACTGTCAAGCACTCGAATAGTCGAGCGCTCTGTCTTCTGACAGCTCTTGTTAAATGCTGTATTTAAATAACAATTTTATTTTTGTCATTTTTAAAAAACATGTAAGTAATATAGCAGCTAACATATACTTGTCATAAAGAAGCCAGTTTGTTTAACCCTCATGTCTTAAAACAAAGTCAACAATTTAAGTTGTACTTATACACCTTAGACTCATTCTGTGGTCCACTTGACAATAATGGAGTTTGAAAACAGTCAGTAACACTATACGAATAGCTTGAGATGGTGAATGTCTTCGTTACAGTGGTTCAGATTTGTAATTCATTCTAGCGTATTGCTGAAATATCAGTGTCAGTTTTACCGTACTTGGATACTCACAGTCTTAAAACTATATGAAGAAGTCAAATGGTAATATGTGCCTTACAAACATGATGTGGTCCACTTAAAAATGAATTTCTGGAGCTTTAGGGGTCTTCTCCCCCCCCCCCTCCTATGCCCCCCACAGCACCAGGGCTGTGACCCACCCAGCAAAATTGTCAGGTTTTCAGACATTTTCAAAACATGTAGATCAACACTTTTAGACTGTGGCAAAATTAGAGACATTCGACAACAAGTAGCAGCGTTATTAAAACTGTGCTGAAATCTTGATGTGACCTTCAACTTACAATGTCACACAGGCCTTTTCCGCCCTATGCCACGGGGCTGAATTTCGGCCCCATTCCCAATGCAAATCTATAAGTTAACCTGGTCCAGTGTAGAATCTGTTGCCTTGATTTGTTTAAAAAAAGCAGTAAAATATGTTAAATTGATTAATTAAGACTTTCCTTTTTTTCCCCTCAATAAAGGCCAGGCCCTTTCCCCAAAATAAGATAAAAAATATGTATTCAAAATAGCTATTTACCAGTTAACGGCTTCTTTGAAATATAAGAAACACTATTTACATGCGATTATTTTTCCCAATTAAGCCAGTTTTGCGATTTTTTTTCCCCAAAATGGGTTTTTTCACGGTACGAAATTCACAAAATTTCAGAGTGGCGTTTTCCCAAAATGGAGTGAAAAAGGCCTGTCACAAGCCACATGCAGTATTTCATAATTTTGCATGTTAATTGTCACAGACTAAAATAACTGTATTAAATATAAATCAAATGAAATTACTCCCACAACTGTATTACTAAAGTAGTGGTTCAATTACAAGTATCCTGTTTAATGTTTAAGCCTGAATGGCTTATTATGCTTCATATGCTGTGAGTGAATCTGGGCAGTGTTTAGTCACCATTGTGGGAATGGGGCAGGGGCCCATTTGGATCATTGGGAAATTGCGCTGTTTTGGATCAAACTGGGAAATGCGTTGTTTTGGATCAAACTCGGAAATTGTTGTTAAATGTTGTTTTTTTTTTTTTGCTTACAAATACTTAAACATGGATATTTTTTTGATTGAGAAATTGCGTTGGTTTGGAAATTGTTGTTTGTTAGTTTTTTTGCTTACAAATACTTTAACATGAAGATTTTTGTCAATATTATAATATATAAGGTTCCACTAATAAGTCTGAATAGTGATGTAAACTACTTTAAGTCTTAAGCTGAGGGTTTTTTTTTGTTAATTGAATTTTTTAATATATTTATGGGAACCTTCAAAATGAAATTTTAGGTAATCATTTAGAAAAAACATATTTGATCAGGAATCCCAAAATTGACCCCAAAACACACTGCTAGGTGCATGAAAAACAATACAGACATGTTCAACTTTTGCTATATACGTATATTACAGTTGGATAAGATTATTGATTTATATTTAATTATGATATGATTGTGTTTGAACTTAGTTCTCAACAAAGTTAAAATCCTAGTAAAAAGTGTGAGGAATTGAAGGGGTGCTGGCATGTTAGCGGGATCATACAAGTGTTTTTGTTTCAATAATGTCTGTTTGTTTTTTACCAATCTTGATAAAATTATGATCTTGCAAGCGAGCATAGGGACTTAGGTTGGGATTTTATTGGATGCCAGTGGGGTCAAAGTCACTGTTACTAAAATTATTATAGGTGGTTTGTTTGGTAAATAACTTCAGTTTGCTTGTACCAATCTTTATGAACTTTATACACAGCTTGCATGGAGACCTAGGTTGGCATTGTATTGGATGCCAGACTTTAGATACAGCTTGCATGGAGACCTAGGTTGGCATTGTATTGGATGCCAGACTTTAGAAACAGCTTGCATGGAGACCTAGGTTGGCATTGTATTGAATGCCAGACTTTAGATACAGCTTGCATGGAGACCTAGATTGGCATTGTATTGGATGCCAGACTTTAGATACAGTGAGCTTGCATGGAGACCCAGGTTGGCATTGTATTGGATGCCAGACTTTAGAAACAGCTTGCATGGAGACCTAGGTTGGCAGTGTATTGGATGTCAGACTTTAGATACAGCTTGCATGGAGACCTAGGTTGGCATTGTATTGGATGCCATACTTTAGATACAGCTTGCATGGAGACCTAGATTGGCATTGTATTGGATGCCAGACTTTAGATACAGTGAGCTTGCATGGAGACTCAGGTTGGCATTGTATTGGATGCCAGACTTTAGAAACAGCTTGCATGGAGACCTAGGTTGGCAGTGTATTGGATGTCAGACTTTAGATACAGCTTGCATGGAGACCTAGGTTGGCATTGTATTGGATGCCAGACTTTAGATACAGCTTGCATGGAGACCTAGGTTGGCATTGTATTGGATGCCAGACTTTAGATACAGCTTGCATGGAGACCTAGGTTGGCATTGTATTGGATGCCAGACTTTAGATACAGCTTGCATGGAGACCTAGATTGGCATTGTATTGGATGCCAGACTTTAGATACAGCTTGCATGGAGACATGGGTTGGCATTGTATTGGATGCTAGTTAATTTGCAGGGACCTATCTTGATGGAGTTTATATATATAGCAGCAGCTGCCTTGCATAGATACCTAACCTGAGATTGCACGTGAGGCCTGTAAGGTCAAGGGCGAGACCAATGCTATTGAATATAGAAACAAGAAATATCTTTAAAAAAGATATACGGCTTCAGGCCTTGCAGAATTTTTCCAGAGCCACTCACCCTGCAGGCTGAGTAGGCCTGACAATCCCCTTGCCCATCACTTAAATCTACTCGCCCTGCATTAAAAAAAAATAAATACATATTTATAGTTTTGATCAACCATAACCTGTTTAACCTACGTAACGTAATCACACTAAACTGTAAACAAATAAACTACATTATCTGATGGACTTTATTTGCTTTCCGTACGTTTTATGCACTGTTTCCTTTTCCCAATACTTTCCACTTCTCGTTTTGATGACCTTTCTTTCTGTTCCCTTTCTCCACCAGCTTGCAGATATTTTAAAATAGAACCCTTTTCCATGCTGAGTATTAATATTTAAGACGAACTTTTACTGAAAGACACGCTTGATTCACAAATGGTTACAATATGGTAAATTTTGGCTAAGGCTTCTGATCACGATTTATTCTGTTTATTAATTATTATTGTTTCTGTTTATTTTTAATTAAATATAAGAAGTATTATAATTAACCAGTTATGTATTATTTTTGTATGGATATTAACATTAAAATGAAATTTTATTCTTCACGGAATAACTAATATATTTAACTGTTTTTTTCACTTTTAATCGATAAGCTAAGAGCACTGACACCTATGAAAAGAGCTCAGCCAATTTCGAGAATTATTTTTACTGAGCCCGTGACGTCATTTTTCTTTGTCAAAACAAAAGTGCAATTTCTTTGTGTACTACACCTATTTTTTGTTCGTTGGATTTTTTTTTCGCAATTTGTATCGATGTGGCAGGAGTTTTGGAACTGAATTTATATTTTTGACTTGAAAAACAGCACTCGCCCGATCGGTCGAGTATTGAACATATTTTACTCGCCCGACCGTCAACTTCACTTGCTTTTGTGAGCGGTCGAGTGGGTTCTTCAAGGCCTGGACGTTGATAGTTCAATGAATGAGATCAAGGATAGCGAATGTCTTTTTCTGCGCAGTTCTTAGCTGCATCACACGCAGTACGGGAGGTTACGCGGAGTTTTCGCGGCTTATTTTACATTATTACATATTGCTGGTCATAAACCTATAGATACCAAAAAAAAAAGAAAAGAAGAATGGAAGTGAAATTAAAACATATGAGTCAACCAGCCACACGCGAAGTATCCGTATTTATAGGTGCGTTCTTCTAACAAACCTGTTTTAGTGGTTTGTCGGGCATTGCTATTTGATTCGATTATTAACAGTATCGAGAATCATTGCGCTCATTCTCAATACATTAGTCAATATGGTAAAATAATTATTGTTAAATTAATCAAAAATAATATTTATCATTGTATTGTAGAAAACACATTAAGAATCGATTATTGACATACCATAATTATATTGCTAAATATCTTCATTTAACATATTTCTGGTGTAAAGAAAATTCCAGGTCACCTAGTTCACGGATAGCGTCTTTATTATATAACGATTATTTTACTGGCTGCGAACTCCTGTGATGACCTGTATATAAATTCGGACATTTACACACTGGCCGCAAATTGACCTGAGACCTAGCGGGTTGAAATGCAATGCGTTAAATTGAGGCCTTGCTTCCACTGCTCTTTATACTTTTACATGTTAACATTTTGACAGGAATATGGAAGTTAGTACTCAGCGATTTTCCTTGTCCAATTGGGAAAAGTACCCGTACCGGTCCGATTGGGAAAAATTGAGTCGTGAAAACCTCAAAATTGGGAAAAATCGAGTCGTGAAATCCTGAAATTGGGAAAATCGCGTCGTGAAGTTTGGGTCTTATTGAATACATCATACAGTTCATACTTAATTGAACATACCCATTTAAATAATCATTTGCAGGCATGCCTTAATGACCATTAAGTTATAAAGTTTATATAAATAACAAAATATTATAAAGAACACACCAAATCAATTACAAGTTGTTTTAATCTCTTGTTAAGCAATGTCTCTCTCTTTCATTTTTGTGAAAATTTCAACAATCTTTGATGTTTGACCATCACTCAGTTGCTTGCATCCCTCCCTGCACAGCATCATTATTGCTGTTAATGTGTCCTGTGATAGATGGTTCCGATTGGTTTTTGGCATAATATTTGCTATTATGACTCATTTCAAACTACGATAAGGTTACAAACCGCCGTAAAACAGTACGCTGGCTGCCTGGCAAAAGAACCGGAAACAGTAACAACTCTATTGATTGAATGCGCTGAATGATAAAACCCGAAATTAATCGAGCGCGTGGTTACACACAACTATACGATTTTCTTTGTTCGCTCGCCGAAAGTTGGTTTTTTTACGAAACTTTTTATCGTTTTGAGAAAAAATTCGGACGCTGATTGGGATTTTTTCCAGATGCCGATTGGGAATTTGGGAATTTTCGCTCGATTGGGAAAGTACCGTTTTGGGAATTTGGGAATTTTCGTTCGATTGGGAAAGTACCTTTTACCGGTACTTTATAAAGAAGGAGGAAAATCGCTGGTACTAAATATGAGAAGATAGCCTTTGCAGTATGAACGCGTTTGCCCAGGCAATCCTCTGAAAATAAAAGGTGCACGCACAAACTGTATTGATGTCGAGCATTGAGTGTAAAACTGTTCTATCTATTAAGCCTTTTCATTAGAGATAAAATTGTTTCATGCAGTAAAACAGTGTTACAAAGACGCAGATATGTTTCCAATGTTCTGGTGGTATACTCAAATCAGCCAATGGAATAAATGAAGTGTATTCATTCGTACCTAGCTGCGGGAAATTTTATTTGAATTTTATTATTTTATTGGACACTAACAAAGGTCAGGTATGGTGAAAAGCTGGCTTAATACAGCTACGCCGAAAAAAGCAGTAACAGGTGGTTTCGTGTCAGTAACTTAACTTTGCATCTATGAATTGTATACTTTGGATCTAACAAGTTTAATGCATCCATTGTATGTGGGGCTAGTCAGGAATGGTTGGGGTTATTGCTACTAAAAATGGAAAAGTGGTTTCAACTCAACAAGAAGAGCTTGGATGGAATATTGGTATTTTGTGTGTATGTAGCATACACGCAGACCTAACTTGAGGTTCTATGTGGGGCCAGTTGATCAAGGTAAAGGTCACTGTTTCTAATTTAAAAAATAGAAAAATGGTTTCCAATCAATAACATGTGTTTGGTTGCATGTAATGCACTTAAATTTTGTGTGAATGTATTTTACATGAATACCCTAGCATTGGATTGCTTAATGATTTAAATTAAACAAATAACTTAAACGTTTAAAATCTGGTTTTGAGGCATGGCAATTTTCTTTTTTTTGATAATTTGATAATAAGAAAACTTAAAGCCAGACTTTTTTCCCCTTTATAAGTGACAACCAGGATATATTCAACTTTTTATGCCCCTGGTAGGGTGGCATATAGCAGTTGAACTGTCCGTCAGTCAGTATGTCAGTATGTGTGTATGTCAGTCCTTCGTCCGTCCGAAAAAAAACTTAACGTTGGCCATAACTTTTGCATTATCGAAGATGGAAACTTGATATTTGGCATGCATGTGCATCTCACGGAGCTGCACATTTTGAGTGGTGAAAAGTAAAGGTCAAGGTCATCCTTCAATGTCAAATGTCTCATATATGTCGTCTGTCCGTCCGTCCAAAAACTATAACATTGGCCATAACTTTTTCACTATTGAAGATAGCAACTTGATATTTGGCATGCATGTGTATCTCATGAAGCTGAACATTTTGAGTTGTGAAAGGTGAAGGTCAATGTCATCCTTCAAGGTCAAATGTTAAATATATGGCGTCTGTCCGTCCGCAAACTTTAGCAACTTGATATTTGGCATGCATGTGTATCTCATGAAGCTGCACATTTTGAGTGGTGGAAGTTCAAGGTCAATGTCATCCTTCAAGGTCAATCATCAAAAAAATCATTCAAAGCGGCGTTCTCATGAAGCGGCACATTGTGAGTGGTGGAAGTTCAAGGTCAAGGTCATCCTTCAAGGTCAAAGGTAAAAAATAATAATTTCAAAGCGGCGTTCTCATGAAGCTGTACATTTTGAGTGGTGGAAGTTCAAGGTCAAGGTCATCCTTTAAGGTCAAAGGTCAAACAAACAAAATATTTTTTTATTTCAAAGCGGCGCAATAGGGGGCATTGTGTTTCTTACGAACACATCTCTTGTTAAGGATTAAGAAGAATAAAACATTTCAAAATATTTGAAATACTCTGTGTGATTAGTGATCAGATTTAAAAAGAGTTTGATAACTTGTACTGTGGCACAGTCTTGGTTGTAAAAATACAACATATTGAATTCCCTTTTATGTCTGTTTTACTTACCGGGTAATGAGGCATTTAAGTCTTAAATTGTTTCATGCTTGTTGCATGTTTTGTGTATAATTGGTGTCAAACAAAGCCCACGAGATCAGCTTGACTAAGTTTTCACAATCGCATTTCAAATTTACACAATGATATTCAATGTGCCTTCACAATGGTCTGTACTTTATTGTCCAGGCTTTTAATTTATCATTTGGAAATGTTGCACCATTGCCATGTATGCAACAAGTGTTAACCATGTGTTAAGTTTCTCAGATGAATATATAATTTTGTAGTTGTCAGTAATGTTTGTTACACCAGTTTCTTCAGCCCTGACAAGTGGATGGGGTAGCAGTTCTGCCTTCCTTGGAATATGTAATGGCTTTATTGTGGGTTTCCAGCTCATACATTTCTTTACTGCTCTTTCTTTATTGAGAGCAAGTTTGAAGTGGAAGTAATGTGTTGTAAACAAATAAAAAAAAACAATGTTCACACTCTACAAATCAAGCCTCCCATTTAAAATGAAATATGCTCTAAACATTGATTCTTTCAAAGCCAATATGTTATTGTTACCAGTGACAATCAATGGGTAGAGATAATATGTAAGTAAAAATATAGCAGTATTTGTTTAATATAGTGTCATCCCTCTGAATAAGGGGCCAGCCAGTTTTGACTAACGAAATACCTTTATGCATGAAGTAAATACTCCCTATCCCATCTTTGATGCCCAGGCAGCAAGAAAATCATTATACTCTCAATTAACTAGCTAACTGGTCAGGTAAGAAAATGCCTGAGTAACAACTAAAACCTTCAACATCTGGCATCAAAAGCTAACGCATTAACCACTGGGTCATGGGTCTACATGTATTTTTGTAGATAAATGAACATTAAACTGGCTTAGCTTTTGATGGTCAAATTTTGGTCTTTTTATGTCCATATGTTTTATTAAATATGTGATCTACAACTTGGTTAAGGATAAAAAATAATGGTTAGATTACATTCTAACTGTTGTTTATGTATAAAAATATCTGGTTTCTTCAGATATGTATGCCCCCCTTTGAAGAAGAGGGGGTATATTGTTTTGCTCATGTCAGTCAGTCCGTCCATCCGTCCACCAGATGGTTTCCAGATGATTACTCAAGAATGCTTAGGCCTAGGATCATGAAACTTCATACATAGATGGATCATGACTGGCAAATGATTAGACTCCTATTTATTTTCAGGTCACTAGGTCAGAGGTCAAGGTCACGGTGACTCAAAATAGTAAAATGGTTTTCGGATGATAACTCAAGAATGCCTAGGCTTCGGATCATGAAACTTCATAGGTTCATTGATCATGACTGGCAGATGACCCCTATTGATTTTCAGGTCACTAGGTCAAAGGTCAACGTCACAGTGACTCTAAACAGTAAAATGGTTTCCAGATGATAACTCAAGAATGCTTACGCCAAGGATCATAAGACTTTATAGGTACATTGATCATGACTGGCAGGTGACCCCTATTGAATTTTAGCCCCCAAGGTCAAAGGTCAAGGTCACAGTGACTCTAAACAGTAAAATGGTTTCCGGATGATAACTGAAGAATGCTTATGCCTAGGATAATCAAACTTCATAGGTACATTGATCATGACTGGCAGATGACCCTTATTGATTTTCAGGTCGCTAGGTCAAAGATCAAGGTCACAGAGACTCTAAACAGTAAAATGGTTTCCGGATGATAACTCAAGAATGCTTACGCCTAGGATCATGAAACTTTAAAGGAACATTGGTTATTATTGGCAGACGACCCCTAATGATTTTCAGGTCACTAGGTCAAAGGTCAAGGTAACAGTGACTCGAAATAGTAAAATGGTTTCCGGATGATAACTCAAGAATGCTTATGCCTAGGATCATCAAACTTCATAGATCCATTGATCATCACTGGCAGATGTCCCCTATTAATATCAGGTCACTATGTCAAAGGTCAAGGTCACAGTTACTCGAAACAATAAAATGGTTTCCTGATGATACTTCAAGAATAATTATGCCTAGGACTATGAAATTTCATAGGTATATTTATCATGACTGGCAGATGACACTTATTGATTTTCAAGTCACTAGATCAAAGGTCAAGGTCAGTGACAAAAAACTTATTCACACAATGGCTGCCAGTACAACTGACAGCCCATATGGGGGGCATGCATGTTTTACAAACGTACAGCCCTTGTTTAGGAAGCTTTTGTTTTAAGTTGAGAACATTGTTCTTAATTACAATGCAGGTATGGTACCTTATAAATATTCTGGCATGTATTTCCATTTGTTCTCAATCGTATTTGACATGTTCACTCTAATGCATAAATTATTGCTTAAAAGGTTATTACCCTGTTTGTGATTTATAGTTATTGGCAAGGCTAACTTATTAGCCTCTAAATATAAAGGAATTCAATCTTCTACTGAGACGTTACAATACAAATTTGACAGAAACATGGCGCACAAAACTTGGAAAACCGTGCATTGCAATGCATTCTGTCATTTAAAACTACTCTTTCCAAGTCCACACAATATGAAGACTAAACATATATTTTAAGCATTATAAGGAACATTGATGGGCACTCCGTAGGGGAGATCTACTACCTTTAAGAAATAAGTACAATCTCTTTTGCTGTCTATGTGTACGTAAACTGCCTTCAAATACAATAAAACCTGCTTTATACAATGAAAGGCCGTTGAGTTCTCTGGCGATTTTGTTAACAAAAAACATTGTCGCATAGAAACTTCAAAATGTTGAATGATAGAATGATAGTGGTTTTATAATAAAGTCAAATGCTGTTGCACAGAAATATCAATAAATACTGATTTTGAATGATGTAACTCGATGACTATGTTTTATAAGCAAAAATGTAAAACAGCACACCGGTTTTGACATTTCTGATGATAACATAAACAGGTACTTTATTATTTATAACATAATGTTATGGATAATGAATGGATCAACTGATGGTATATTTGTTGAAATTCTTAATAAACCACATGACCTCTTAGTAACCTGAAGTTTGGTCAGCAACTGTTAAGTATGTTATTAAGTTAAATGAGAATTGCAAACCATAACCGTATTGTTTCCTTGCAACTTTGAAATTTTGTTTAAGAATGTTAAAGTTTGCAAAGATGACGTTACACAAGGCAATTAGGACAGACAAAGAAATACAAGTCCATGCTTACTTGAAATACAACCCTACATAATGTCACTTTGCCCTAACAAATAATAAATGAATGTTTATATTAAGTCCTTGACACTGTTTAAGGAGAGACCGCTCAACGTGTTTTTCTAAACCTTCATTGTTACTGTAGGACAAAAATGAAATGAATCCGGCTACTATTTCAGCTTTAGTTGTTTTGTTTTCTAAAGAAAGAGTAAAAGCTTCACTGATTTCATTTTCTAACAAACAATGTGTTCATGAATCTATGGTCAATCTTCAGTGAGTTTATAATTGCTTTCTTCTTCGATTTGAAAGTGGGTTTGTCAGAGTTTATTAGATTTAGTTTGAGTCCCTCGCATTACATTACAATCAAAATAGTTTGATATAACATAAAATGCTATCATTAATGAAAACACTTACATATTGAAAATGAAAACAACCGTTAATAATGTTAGACCATCTGTTGAGTTTATTGATTACTGGCTAATTAATACAACTTTTTACCATTAAAGACTGCTTACTCATGTATAGTTTTGTTTAATTCTTACAAACTTCTGTCAGCAGTGGATTTAATATTCCTATGCATTTTTATGCCGCCGGTACGGAGGCATATAGCACTTGCACTATCCGTCCATCTGTCCGTCCGTTTGTCTTGCATGTGGTGTCCGGAGTGTTTTTCCTTAATGCTTGCAGATATTTACCTGATTGTGTATGTGTGAGTCTACGCATTTTACTTACAGATTCAGTTTGAGTTTTGTTCTTGTCAATTGCTTTTTATGCCCCCGAACGAATGATCGGGGGTATATTGTTTTGGGCCTATATGTCTGTCTGTCTGTCTGTCTGTCTGTCTGTCTGTCTGTCTGTCTGTCTGTCTGTCTGTCTGTCTGTCTGTCTGTCTGTCTGTCTGTCTGTCTGTCTGTCTGTCGGTCGGTCGGTCGGTCGGTCGGTCTGTCTGTCTGTCTGTCTGTCTGTCTGTCTGTCGGTCTGTCTGTCATTGTATGTGTCTTTCTCAAGGCTAGGGTCATTCTTCAAGGTCAAGGGTCAAATATATGACTCCAAAGCGGCGCAATAGGGGATATTGTGTTTCTGACAAACACATCTCTTGTTGATAAAGTTACGGATTAAAAAAAAATCTTTCGCATATCATTTTTCAAATACGCTATAAGATACTGACCTAATTTTTGGTGTGTGAGTCAACCTGCTTGACTTACAGAGTAAGTTTGAGTTTCTTTCCGGTCCATTGATTTTTGGCGTAGTAACATGTATTTGACTTTGACATTTTCTCTAGAATGACAGTTTTCTGGACTTTTCCCTACAGGCTTGCAGATATTGACCGGATTTGTTGTGTGCGAGTCTACTTACAGTACAGCTACCGCGGCACAAACATAATCCGCGGCTACGCCACGGCCAGATTATTAGTACGCGGCGGCCAAATCGTGTGTTCACGCGGCGTATCGCCGTGGCACTTGGCATCGATCTGCGCAACGACGCCGAGTCTATGTTAACCTCGCGTACTTTCGCGGAGTGAATCCGCCGCATACGTACGCGGCGGATCGAGTGAAAAGATATCCACCTACATGTACATACATGTATGTGTAGCGCAGAATTAATTACGCGCAACTGTTAATGTTTCGTTTGATTATCATTATCATTATTAAATTTGTAATCCGAAACACACTTCCGAATTTTAATGCTAACGCGACCTTTGATTAATTCTAGCGTCAAATAAACAGTGCTAAAATATCCTTTGTTTCATAAAAAGCGCGCGAAAATTATGCAGACGTGTAGAACGTCGTTTGGAAAGTTTGGGTGTATTTTGTGTTGTTTAAATACATGAACATCACGTCAGGCGTAAATCGCGTGTTCAGTGGAAAAAACACGCCCCGATTAGACGTTATTTCATCATCTCTATAAATAGTGACCAATGCCAAAATGTATTTGATACTTAAGGAAATATCGAGAACGTTTGTGTATTTTAAATATTTACCAGCATTTGCTTTAAAACTGGAATATACGGGATTATCGGGTAATTAGTAGCGATATTAACTGTATAATATGAACAAAATAAAACGTGTTTATATACGCATATTCAAACAATAGTTTTAATAAGCTGATAATTAACAAAACAACAAATACGTCGTCACCGTCTTGATTATTGATGTGGCTTCAAACTGCTAATTTTCTCAGCTTAAATTTAATAGCAAAATCAACATGCAATTAATTTATAAATCCACCATATGCTGGAGCCTTGACCACTTGTATGTGCGAAAAAATCATTACGTGACCTTGTTTATGTGTGAAATACATACAATACGGGCGGGAAACAAACTTAATTGGCCAGACACATTAACTATGCTTACATGTATATGCTAATACAATCAGCGCACAATAAATTTATTATGATTTTAATTATTATTATAATTGTTCTTTCAAAATTTGTTAACTACATGTAACTAATAATTTTTAAAAAGATTTTTATTTCATGATGCGCATCGACTCGGCATCATGTCGCGGATAGCGGCATGCCTCGGCGGACAGATGCGAAGTTTCGCGGCGTAATGCGACTTGCCGCCGCATACTGACGCGGCTTCAATGACTGACGCGGCATTGACTCGTTTCGCCTTGCCGCCGCGGATCGCGAAATACGTTTGTTCCGCTTTGGCTGTACTGTACATGACTTACAGATCAAAAATGATTGTTGTTGTTCCGATAATGACCTTATGTTTTGTATGTGAGTCCTGTGACCTACAAGACTAACGGATCAAGTTTAAGTGTTGTTTTTTCTTTCAACTGACCCTCAGTCGGTCCGTCTGTCTGTCTGTCCGTCAGTCCGAAAACTTTACCATTGGTCATAACGTTTGCAATATTAAAGATAGCAACTTGATATTTGGCATGTGTATCTCATGGAGCTTCACATTTTGAGTGGTGAAAGGTCAAGGTAGTCTTCAAATATATGGCTTCAAAGGGGTGCAAAAGGGGACATTGTGTTTCTGACAAACACATATCTTGTTCAAAAATACAAACATATGTGAACACATCTCGTTAAGTTAATATTACGCAATTTGCAGATTTGCTATACAGTACACCAGACACCTGTAAAATAAATTATTTTGGAATCTTTTAATTTAGATAACATTGTAGGCAAACAAAATTATGAATTGCAAGTAACATGAAGAACTTTATCAGATTAACAACTTTATTTACAAAAAGTGTTTTGTATTACAACACATTTGAAAACGCTTGGTACTAATACTGTATTGAATATATGCATAATTGCTTTTAGAAGCCGTCACCAACTGTTGCAATTAGTGATATTGTGAAAACATATCTACTTTATCTGTTGTTTTCTTGTGACTCTTAGTAATTGGATTGTTATTTATTCATCAAAAGCAATATTATTGCTTATGGTCACAATATACCAAACGATTTCCTACACAAATTCAATGTAAAAGCAATAACTTTAACAAAGAAATAAAGTCAAACTTTTCGATAGAGACCCCCATAACCATACCTTTTCTTAAAGAGCATTCCAAGCCGCAATGATTAAAACAATAAAAAAGATAGGTCATGCGTAATGCAAGAAAGAACTCGACGCGAATCAGCGGTCACTGTTTTATGGCCATCTATTTACCAGCTTTGTACCAGTGGATGAGGGTTTCCCGCCATCTGTCAAAGTGTCATGTAGTCTCCAATCTAAAAGCAACACACTGAATTTGTAGTATACAACAATGTTTTCCCTACCACATGCACACTCACATAAAAATTCAAAAATAAAGTCATGGCAAGTGCCCATACTGAGAATTGTGCCTTCAAATAAATGACATTCCATTTTTAAGAGGGTATAGCATTGCACTCCAGAAAGATTTAGTATATTGTAACCTTATAACTTATTATTTATTTATTCGCTTTGGTCAATGAATATACAATTAACCCAAACCAAAATCACAAGCTCTTTTAACATGCTTGCGGCAAGCTTGTCGCAAGCTTGCGGCAAGCTTGCCAAGGAAGCTTGCGCAAGCTTAGAATTGGAACCTCGCAGCAAGCTTGCGCGAGCTTGCGCAAGCTTGCTGCTAATTCTTGTTTTGCAAGCTTGCGCAAGCTTGCGATTCATTAAGCTTGCGCAAGCTTAGAATTGGAACCTCGCAGCAAGCTTGCGCAAGCTTGCGATTCATTAAGCTTGCGCAAGCTTAGAATTGGAACCTCGCAGCAAGCTTGCGCGAGCTTGCGCAAGCTTGTGCAAGCTTGCTGATGATGTTTATTTGCAAGCTCGCGCAAGCTTGTGCAAGCTTGCAGATTCCATAGAATAATACTTTCAAGTTTGTTCAACCTTCCAATCAGAAAAAAGTAAAGAGTACAAATGAACAATTTATATTTTACAGTTTATATAACATAGTATATACATATCTACATAATTGACACATTTGAACATTTCAACAAGTTAGTGCCCTTCTAGCATTTGCACATTTACTGTTAATTATGTCGTTGAAAGCTGAATCGGACAGGCACAGTGTACCATTGTCTTTTTTAAATGCATTTAACACAAAATGTTTCACAGCCTGTGTGGCAACACAAGGCAAACATGTTGTTGATATTAGAGTATTATTGGCCTTCCAAGACCCATTGGTGCTGGACTTTGCAAGTTGTTCCCAGCTGAAAAGGACATCCAGCAGAGCAATTGTTAACTTTTGTTGATATAGGCTCCAGCATGCCGTTCTTGTGAAAGTTGCCTCTGAGTAATGTACACTTCGTGTTCTGGATGAAGGTGAACCTTTTAAACACCTGAGAGCTCTGAAAAAAAGAGAAATCAATACCACTGAAATGTATATAATGTTATTATTTTTTATATCCTTTTATTTCAATAAATGTGACTGCAACCATAATTAGCAGGAAGCAATTTTATGAGTTAAAATATTAAAAGATTAATTGATATGTTTCATAATGATGCTCTGAGGAATCTGCTATTCTGCTTTTTTTATGAAACTCATTGCAAGTTGAAAATTAGCTTTACAGTTCAGAGCTAACAGTTTATTTGTAAAAACAGGGTATAAGCATGTTATAGCATAGTGATATTATTATTTACTTGTGATAAAAGAAAACCTGATAATTTCTACATGACTAGATCATGACATGAAATTGATATGCTACAGAAATCAACAAATATCCGCTTTTAAACAAAATGTAGGTCAGCTTTGAATTGGTATTTTAACAGATAAGGTCAATGTCATTTGGCAATTTTCAGTTTCAATTTTTTAATATATTCTGTGTGCTTGTTGTTTTACCGTTTCACATTCCTCCCAATGATAAGTCCCTTGCAGACTTTGATCACAGTGGTCCAACTCAAGCCATTAGGTGGAGACTTCATGTTAAACTTATTGGCTTCCACTACACCATATGTAAGCTGTACTGGTGTTGGTTTGTACACTGTCTGCTTTTGTGCTGCTCAGCTGTTGCAGTCTCCCTTTTTCCCCCCAGATATGATCTGAAATGTTGTTTTATATAAGTACTAACTATATATTTAAAAGCAATATTTGTATTCTTATCTATTATTGTTAGAAATTGTGTTGTTTTTCCTTCACATTGGCACACAACATTGACTTTCCATGGATCATCCTTTTACATTTCCCACTGGAACACAGTACATCAATATAATTCAAATTATATTATTCAATAATCTAAATTAAAAAGAAATGCAGAAATCAAAATACAAACCTTTTATGCTGTTCTGTAGTATTCCAGCAACACAGGAATTTGGTGAAGAATTCCAAAACACAGTAACCAGCCACTTTGAACCTCTTTTGAAACAAACTTATTGTTCATTTCCACACTGTATTAATTACACAATGTTTTTTCACACCCTTGCTATCAGAATTGCATGGCATTTTCTACACTACAATATTGCTTGGAATTATACCTTCAATTTAGGTCAGTCAGTTGTTTAAACACTCTTGATTCAAATACATATAAACAACTTCCTGTGAATTACTAGTAACCAATCCAAAGCCTGTTAACCAGATGGTTTTATAATCCGGTTCTTGTATGAGGGCTCAGCATTGTCAGGGAATATTGGGGCAGCAGAAAACCAGGTCCAGGTCAGCTGGGGGTCAGTGTTTATCTGATTAAACATTGTCATTTATGTATCATTTCATGGAGTTTGAGACTGGGAAAATGTGTTTTAGAAATTTAAACTACTATACATTTCTATTATAGTTTATCATGCATAGAAACTTGATTCATTTTGATAACATAAAAATATAATTAAAATAGTATTGTGTGAAACATTTAAAAGGATGAAAAGCACCAAATCTTGTTATTTATAAAATTTTAAAGAAATAATAATTACAGAAGAACAAAATTAGCAAAAAATAAGATAAATTCAAGGTGAATTGAAATATCAGCAATAACAATGTTTATGTCCCCCAGTCTATACTGGGGGACAAACATGTATTGTTTTTGCCCTGTCTGTTGGTTTGTTGGTTTGTTGATTTGCACAAACCTTAACATTTTGCCATAACTATTGCAATATTGAAAATAGCAACATGATATTTGGCATGCATGTGTATCTCATGGAGCTGCAATTTTGAGTGGAAAACGGTCAAGGTCATCCTTCCAGGTCAAAGGTCAAATATATAGGTCAAAAGCCTCAAAAGGGGACATAGTGTTTCACAAACACATCACTTGTTTTTACATATATCTTTATTTGTGTCGCATACAATATGGTGGTTATTATTATCCCCCGCCAATGGCAGAGGAATATTGTTTTGGCGTTGTCCGTCCGTCTTTTCGTCTTTCCGTTCGTCCGGCACTTTTGTGTCCGGAGCCATGTCATGGAAGTGCTTTGGTGCATTTTATTGAAACTTGGTATGAGTATATATATGGATTTGAGGATGATGCATGCCAAATGGCATTGTACACCATCTGTTATTGACGGAGTTATGGCCCTTTGTATCGCAACACAAATGCTTTTTTAGCTGAGTGTCAAATATAACACTTTTGTGTCCAGAAGCATATTGGCGGGGGATATCAATTCAATGAATTTGCTTGTTAAATATGGAAACATAGCCTTGAATGCAAGTCCTATTTTCAACTTCACCAGACGATGTTGACCCATTTATTGATTTACACAGCAGAGAAACACTGGCCAATTAAGCCTTTGCAAAGAGATCATTTGGAAATCGTATCACAGAATGCCTATTCATTTCGAAGGTCAATGTTTCAGGGGGCATTTTCTCGAATTAGCCAAGAGATTGTTTGATTTTATTCATTCAGACATACTGGCAGGAAATTTATTTTAAATTTGATTGGCTTCTGAGAAGGTCGTGAAAGGTCAAAATTTATGTCATGTTAAACAGCTAGGCCGAAAAAAATGTTTACCTGATTATTAAGATTCTGTGTTTTATGCCATTAAATTTGAATCCCAATATGCTGGGAAAAAAATCACCTTCTTTGCAGTAATGAGTTTTGTTAACTTTTTATATATTTTTGTACTTTGAAATTTTTACTTATTTTCAGCTGACATGCACTACTTTGAAATTTGAAAGTCCAACAGTTACTAAAAAGCTTGCGCAAGCTTGCATCCAAAAAAGCTTGCGCAAGCTTGCACAAGCTTGCAGAAGCTTGCAGAATTTTGTATTAAAATACTTGCAAGCTTGCGCAAGCTTGCCGCAAGCTTGTACAAAGTAAAATTTAGCTTCACAAGCTTGCGGCGAGCTTGCCGCAAGCTTGCCGCGAGCTTGCCGCAAGCATTCATTTTGGTTTGGGAAGACATGTAGGCAGCACTTGCTGATCTATTCAGTTATCACGATAGTATCCTGATATCACATACGAATATCTGGATACAAATTATGGCATCTGTTAAGATCCTTTTTAGTAAAACGTTTTCAGCTCAATTACTCCTTTAAACAAAATAAGCTTATTTATAATTTATTGAAAAGTTAAAATGAAAATTTTGAAGCCTTATATCATGGTTTATATAATGAATTAATATTGGTTTGATCAAGGTCTATGTGATACATGTAAGAATAAATAATACACCAATGGTTTGAGTCCAATAAATTGAGATTGATTTATGCTATTATAATGGCAGTTTGCATTGCACATGGTGTTTGTTTTGCAATTCAAAATGACTGTAGTAATATTATGGTTTCCGCTCAATAGCTGTAAATATGAAATTATATTGTCTATAAGAATTGTGAATGCATTATTGGTTCAACATTTTATCTATTGTTTAACAAGTATAGCTTGAAGGTACCGTTTTGTAACTGTCAATGACTTTGCAGTTTGAAATTCCATTTAAAAAGAAATGTCAGCATACAAAACGCCGCAATTAGCGTACAAGTACTGTTATTCAATAGGTTTATCATACAAAGCACTCATTTTTTCTTTGTTCCTGTCATTGATAAACAAACACATTAACTTATTGAGAGTCGTTACGCCTCAAAAAGATTAAACATGATATCCCTCCCCAGTGAATTCGGTTCAGCTAAATGGTCATGCAAGCTCAATAGAAGATATGTTATATCTATTGAAAGGTTACTTTAATGAAAATATCTTAGGAGGCATATGGCAGTCTCACTGTTCATCTGTCAGCCCGTCTGTCTGTCTGGAGTCCGTTTCAAACTTGCATTTATGTATACTTTGCTGTACAAACTGAAGTTTTAAATGTATGAAAGTCAATTTGCTTACGTAAAAGTAGTGTATACTATTTTAATGGTGATATTTACTATAGACTTCACATTTGCATTTACTACCTAATTGCTCTATATGAAATGAAATACTCTATCACATAATAATATCAATTCACAAGCTGGCTCCATTGGATTTTGATGTCTATTTTTAAATTAAAATTAAAAGTTCAAATAATACGTATTTATGATTATTACATCTACTGGGATATAGGATTTCATAAGGAGGCTGAATGTGTAACTGTCTTCTTTTGTTACTGCAAATGTTGGAGAAAAAGAGTTACCCATTAACTTAACATGGATAATTCCACAAAACAAAGATATACATTAGCCGTGTAATACTATAAATAAGTGTACATGTATGTTAGTAAAATTCTCAAAAGTATGCGTGTGTTGGTTGGTGTAATTTTTCCTGTAAGAGGTGTGTTAAATCAACCATAAGACAAACGACATGCAGTGTTGTTTTTTTCTCCATTTCGGGAATGGGGCAAGGTCCATTTGGATTGGGAAAATTTGCGATGTTTTCAATAAAATAGGGAAATTAGTTTTGTTGTTTTGCTTAAAAAGCTTCAAAATTGAGAATACAAGTGTTTTCAGTATTATATTTACTAAGGATAAACTAATATGGAAGGGAGTTGAACGAAATATTGAGATTTGAAAAAAAAACACCTTCCATGGGGAATTTTTGGCTCCTATTTGTGAAAAATATACACTTTTTTTCCTTGGAAATGGGGAATAGTACCAGGCCCGATTTTAAATGAAAAAAACCCACTTCAAATCATTTTAAAAAGCGAAGTAAATAACACTATTAAATGCTATAATAATTCTCTTATACATTGAATACATTTGAGTTTACAGTGAATGACTTTAATGAAGAATTATTATTATACTAGTGGAAAAAACAACATGTGTGGTGCGAATTAAACTATATATATTGAAATCTCTTAATAAGTGATTACGAGTGATAAATATACAGCATTGTATGTCATACATCCTGATTGTTTTGATTTTTTGAAACATTATTTAATGTGGCCAAAACACAAATTCTTGATTAAATATGTTTTTCTTACACTACCATTTCCTCTGTGTCTTTGTGGGGATCTTAAAAGTGCTCCTACATTTGGGATCAAACCCATTATAGTGCCCCAGATAATTATTTGGCAAATAGGGTTTTCACCCATTGATTTAAAAAAAATAGGGTGATTTCAGTCTTGAAATAGGGTGAAATGAGTTATAAAAATTTGTACCTTAAAATCTTTACTGCTTTCCCCGTTGAATAAAAGCCAATCTTCCAGGTCACTTCAACGTATCCATTCAGATTCAGATTACTTCTGTTGAAGCTGCACACTTTTATTGATTCAATAAAACTGTAAACTGTTATAATTAACTGTCATAAACTGATGTTTCATAACATCTTTAGTTCTTGAAACTGTGCATAATATAAACATCAAACTTAAAAAATCAATAACACGAATGATTTGTTACTTAATGGCTCTTGCTTTCTTGGTTCAAAAAGTTTGCGATCGATTGATATTTTGGCGCAACAATCGCGGACGTCTTTCAACCTCTCTTCGACATTTTTATTTTGCATCGTTGTAGAAACTGAAAGTACAGACGCTTTACAAAATACATGCATAAAGAGCGACATATTAAATCAGATTGAAAATGCATGTTTGCTATAAATAATTTGGTCAGATGCTGTAATTAACTATGAAATCTAGTACGCAGAGCGTTTGAATAACTGTGATTGTTTTCCTGCTCCTTCATCCAGACGTTTGCTGAATAAAAGCGACGTCGCATTAAGATTATAATTGCAAAGAGGATATACCGAAAATGAGCAAAGAATTTTTTATTGAAGCTATTGTATCGTACGCATTGAATTGTAGGAATGTGCGTAAAAGTCAAATTGGTTGCATTTTCAATACGCATGATATTGTATTTCTTTGCGCTTTTAAACATTTTAATAGGGTGAAAGACGCATAAACGCAGCTTAGCTGGGGCACTGCCATTAATTGCCTTCAACAACCATGTCTTTTAAGTCCTAGGTAAAAGTCACAAATGACACATTGTGATAGACAATCACACCAGCGTTACTCAAGTTCTTGCTCTTCAAACGCAGATGTTCACTATGCAAAACTGGGCATGGTTGTTACGGAACAGCATAGACTTTTCATGTGTGGTCAATATCTCCTATACCCATGGAAGGATTTTTATTAACTTGGCTACAATGTTTAGGTCATTAAGATGATGTGAATGCGGAATGAGTCATTCACGCCTGTATAAGGTAAAGGTCATACTTCAAGGTCAACAGTTTTTGCTTCTATTTTTGAGCCTGGTCTGTATCTCCTATAATACCCATGGTAAGGTGTTCAATTAACTTGATTAAAATGTTTAGGCCATAGAGACAATGTGCAGAATAAATGATAGCGACTGGCTGAAGGTCAAGGTTGTACTTTTAAGAAAGTTTTAGTATTTTTTACATGTTCATTCTATAACTACTACCCATTGACTGATTTGTATCAAGTTTTGCAACAAGGATTAGTGATTGGGACAATGTTCAAAAGGCATGAGTCAGTCACACTTTCTCAAAATAAAGGTCACCCCTTCAAGGTCATAACAATCTTCATGGAGGATATTGCTGTCTCTTGGGCTTCCTTGTTTATTGTTACAGTACAGCTTACGCGGAACAAACGTATTTCGCGATCTGCGGCGGCAAGGCGAAACGAGTTGATGCCGCGTCAGTCGTTGAAGCCACTTTAGTATGCGGCGGCATGTCGCATTTCGCCGCGAAGCTTAGCATCTGTCGGCCGAGGCATGTTGCGATCAGCGACATGATGCCGAGTCGATGCGCATCATGACATAAAAAATATTTTTAAAATTATTAGTTACATGTAGTTAACAAATTTTGAAAAAACAATTATAATAAAAATTAAAATAATAATAAATTTATTGTGCACGGATTGTATTAGCATATACATGTAAGCGTAGTTAATGTGTCTGGCCAATTAAGTTTGTTTCCCGCCCATAGTGTATGTATTTCACATATAAACAAGGTCACGTAATTATGCTTTCGCACATACAAGTGGTCAAGGCTCCAGCATATGGTGGATTTATGAATTAATTGCATGTTGATTTTGCTATTATATTTAAGCTGAGAAAATTAACAGTTTGAAGCCACATCAATAATCAAGACTGTGGAGACATATTTGTTGTTTTGTTAATTATCAGCTTATTATAACTATTGTTTGAATATGCGTATATAAACACGTTTTATTTTGTTCATATTATACAGTTAATATTGCTACTCATTACCTGATAATCCCGTATATTTCAGTTTTAAAGCAAATGCTGGTAAATATTTACGATACACAAACATTCTCCATATTTCCTTAAGTATCAAATACATTTTGGCATTTGTTATACTTTGGCATACTCGCCCGGATTAGACGTTATTTCATCATCTCTTTAAATAGTTAAAGAGATGATGAAATAACGTCTAATCCGGGCGAGTTTTTTTCCACTGAACACGCGCTTTACGCCTGACGTTATGTTCATGTATATATACACCCACACTTTCCAAACGACGTTCTACATGTCTGCATAATTTTCGCGCGCTTTTTATGAAACAAAGGATATTTTAGCACTGTTTATTTGACGCTAGAATTTGCCAAAGGTCGCGTTAGCATTTAAATTTGGAAGTGTGTTTCGGATTACAAATTTAATAATGATAATTTGATAATCGAACGAAACATTAACAGTTGCTCGTAATTAATTCAACGATAATTTTTAAAGCACATTACGTGTCATATTGCTTATTTAAACATGAAAATAATATTTATGAAACCAGCGTAAATCTTGGTTTTTACGCTACACATACATGTATGTACATGTAGGTGGATATCTTTTCACTCTCTCCGCCGCGTACGTATGCGGCGGATTTACTCCGCAAAAGTACGCAAGGTAAATACAGACTCGGCGTCGTTGCGCGGATCGTTGCCGAGTGCCACGGCGATACGCCGCGTGAACACACGATTCGGCCGCCGCGTACTAATAATCTGGCCGTGGAGTAGCCGCGGTTTATGTTTGTGCTGCTTTGGCTGTACTGTATATTGTTTTCATCCGAATTCAACAGTCTGGTAAATCAGCCTAAACAAATAAGAAAATCAACTCTGAAAACTGTTAAATTGAAAGGCGTTTTAACTTGTAGGATGCCCGATATTATGTGCAATTTTTAACTTGTACAATGCCCCATATTATGTGCAGTTTTGAACTTGTTGGATGCCCCATATTACGTGCAATTTTTAACTTGTACAATGCCCCATATTATGTGCAATTTTTAACTTGTTGGATGCCCCATATTACGTGCAATTTTTAACTTGTAGGATGCCCCATTTTATTATGTGCAATTTTTCCTAAATATTTTATATTAAAAATGGTATGATGTTTTAATTGTAAAAATAGCAATTTGTATTTTAAATACTTAACATAGCAATTACTAACAGTTCTATGTTAAAGCAAAATTAACTGACATTGATGATAAATATACAATTGGTGTCCTTCATTTAGAACTTGCTTTTTTACATTGTACATAAATGTCTGTTCATTTATCAATATGCATTTAAACTCACTGCATTTTGCCTTCCAATCTGTTAAACATGATCTAATTTTCAATTAAGTATCTTCTTTTCCACAGTTTGAAATATCTTCAATACCCACGTGACCCAATAGTCCCATTACAGTTTACATAGTTACACTGTTCACTGATGTCATACCATTGAATGTCATTTCACAGTTTATTTGGTACTTGTTTAGTTCAAAATACTTGATTGCTTATTGAGGTTGAACTTGACTTCTGTACAGTACAGATTTTGTGATTGCTTGACTTTTAAATACACAAAGATTTAAATCGTGTCTTTTCTGGACTAGTTATTTGTATTCACAGAGATACTGTGAAATTAATAATTTTCCTCAACTTAAGCTGTTTGTTTTGTGTGCTTAAACAGTCAGTTATCAAAATGGCGGGCTTGTCTATGTCTTCACTTGCCATAAGCTCTGACGAGGTTAAGGATTTTATTTGTTCCTCATGCGAAGAGCAAGCAAATGCAGAATTTTACTGCAAAACATGTTTGAAACTGTATTGTGGGAAATGTATTCAGTTGCATGATAAGTGGTTTAAAAAACATTCAGCTTATGGAAGGAATGACATGAAAAAATGGCCAGTTTCGAAAGAGGTGGAGGAATTTCTATTAAAGTGTGAAGCGCATAAGGACCACAAAATTGAAATGTTATGTGATGACCACAGTCAGCTGTGTTGCACAAAGTGTGCCTTCAATAATCACAGGTAGTTATAAAATACTTTGGCACAAATAAGTCTTAAGATATCAATGAACTATGTCACAATTTAACCCTTAACCACTTAGATACGTATTTTCATGCATTTTTAGTCGTGCTGAAAGTTACATTTAATTAAAGACCTTTCTTACTAGATTCAAGTTTTTAAGGCTTCGTCTCCAAACCTTAGGTTACTGATGAGCAGCAAACAGCATCAAACCAGAACAGACTGCACGTTACTCACAGGCTGTTCTGGTTTTATGCTGTTTGCAGATAGCCATTTGCACCTTGCTTCTAAGTGGGAAAGGGTTAAATGAGAATTTGGAATTGTCAAGTTGTCAATTTTAATTTATGGTATTTTAGAAATTACAATTTTTTTTGCTTAATTGTTTTTGAAAAGTATGAAATACTTTGTAATGTTAAGACTACACTTTCATTCTATTTTTTGGAAATAAATTATTAAATTAATTTTTAATTTTGCAATTGCTGCTTTAGATCATTTGCTACAAAGTAACATTTAATCATTTATTCATGATGCTCTGACACCATGTGGGTGTTGTTTCCTCATGTTGCTCATCAACATTGATGTATCGGAACAATATTGATTTTCTTAGACGTGATCTTCTACCAAGTTTGTTAAAATTATGCCTCAGGGGTCAAAACTTGCCTTGCCAAGGGTCAAAAGATTTCTATCATCTCTCTCTCTCTCTCTCTCTCTCTCTCTCTCTCTCTCTCTCTCTCTCTCTCTCTCTCTCTCTCTCTCTCTCTCTCTCTCTCTCTCTCTCTCTGTTTCAATTCAAACAGTACAGAACTAAATTTTAGTATATATTAAATGCTCAGGTATGGGAGGTCTTTCAGCATGGAGTTATTATAGAACAGATTTACATTATACACTGGGTTCTTTGTCCAAAGTAGATCACATGCTTGATTTTTATGATTGTATTGTTTTAACTTGTAAAACAAAGTGCATTCAACACACATTATGAGCTCTATCATCACTGTCAGACCAGTAACACTGCATGAGCAATTTTCACAAGCCTTTTAGACAAGACTACCTTTATGTGTACTAGAATTCTTGTCTAGTGTTTTGTTTCCAATATTGAAGAAATCTCTATCCAGCTGCAATAAGAAATTAAAGCTGTCAAGAAACTACTTATGATTACCTAGATTACTTCAATTACCTAGAAAAAGTGATTGCCTGGTTTAAGAGCCCTATATATTGTTATGCCTCCCTTCGAAGAAGAGGGGGTATATTGTTTTGCACATGTCGGTCCATATGTCCGTCCATATGTCCATATGTTTACTAGACTGACGGGCGTACCATATGGCAATTTTAATAGGCCCGAGCTATAATTTACACGCCCAGGCCACCGGGCGTGCGCTTGTTTCGCAGACTGCAGATACATTTCGTCTCCAATACGTTCAGGGTCAATGCTTGGTCAGTAAATTGTCAGGGGAAGATGGACTGTAACTATTAATAAAGTCCTCATGTTGATAATACAATATTGCTTTTTATGTCCCCCACTATAGTAGTGGGGGACATATTGTTTTTGCCCTGTCTGTTGGTTGGTCTGTTGGTCTGTTGGTTGGTTGGTTTGCGCCAACTTTAACATTTTGCAATAACTTTTGCGATATTGAATATAGCAACTTGATATTTGGCATGCATGTGTATCACATGGAGCTGCACATTTTGAGTGGTGAAAGGTCAAGGTCATCCTTCAAGGTCAGAGGTCAAATATACGTGGCCAAAATCGCTCATTTTATGAATACTTTTGCAATATTGAAGATAGCAACTTGATATTTGGCATGCATGTGTAACTTATGGAGCTGCACATTTTGAGTGGTGAAAAGTCATGGTCATACTTCAAGGTCAGAGGTCAAATATATGTGGCCCAAATCGCTTATTTTATGAATACTTTTGCAATATTGAAGATAGCAACTTGATATGTGGCATGCATGTGTATCTCATGGAGCTGCACATTTTGAGGGGTGAAAGGTCAAGGTCATCCTTCTAGGTCAAACATATGGGTCAAAATTGCTCATGTAATGTAACTTCTGCAATATTGAAGCTAGCAATTTTATATTTGACATGCATGTGTATCTCATGGAGCTGCACATATTGAGTGGTGAAGGGTCAAGATCAAGGTCATCCTTCAAGGTCAAACGTCATATAGGGGGACATTGTGTTTCACAAACACATCTTGTTAAGATATCAAATAACAATCCCATGAATTTTATGGAAATAAATTATTGAAAACCTAAAATATATTGGTAAATGTTGTTTGTCTTGCATTTGTCTTTCAATTAACAAAATAATATAGTTTGCATGCTAGATCTGAAATCATTGAATTGTCTAGCCACACATACGTGACATACATGTACGCACTCAGTCTGTTTGAAAATCTTTCCTGTAATCCAGAATAGGCAACTGACATTTGCCATTTTGCTATAAATAACACAGTGTGACTTCAATTTTCTATTAGAAAGCATTGTGGTTTGATGTTCCATTTACAAGATGCACAGATTTGTAAATAACAGTGTCATGTACAAATGGGTCTTACGCAATATGCTGCCAGCGTAGCTCCAGTCCAGCAGTCTTTTCAGGATATGCATTATGTAGAGGATACTCAGGAGATATCACGAAATCTTGAGCTACGCTGGCCAAATATGCTATAAGACCAATTTTTGCATGACGGGGATGTAATAGTGTTATTTAAATGTGTTTAAAAAAATGTGTCTTAATCAAACATTAAATGTTGTCGCTGCAGTCCATTCCTGATCTCCAATTCAAAACGTTTATAAATAAAGCGGGTGCACTCTTAGTAGAAACAACTTTTATTCTCTAAACGATTATTCGTGACCTCTTTTCCAACGCCGTTGTTACATGTATGTCAACGTGTAAAAGCCGGATCAGCAAAATCAGTGGGGATCTGTACATTTTAAATATAAACAAGGGACAAAATTGTCACAAAACCAGGTTTTCATTGTGAAAAAAAAATCTGATAAAGGGAGAAAACTCAAACTGAACTTTTGAAATGACCAAAAAAAATTAACCCCCTTTGTAAGTTTTTTTTTTTTTTAAATCTATTTTTAGTCGTGGCGACCTTGACATTGGAGATATTGACATGATTCTTTCGTGGGACACACCGTCCCATGATTGTGAACAAATGTGCCAAATGATTTTAAAATCTCACAATGAATGACATAGTTATGGCCAGGACAAGCTCATTTATGGCCATTTTTGACCTTTGAACTCAAAGTGTGACCTGACCTTGGAGATATCGACGTAATTATTTCGCGCGACACACCGTCCAATGATGGTGAACAAATGTGCCAAATGATTTTAAAATCTGACGATGAACGACATAGTTATGGCTCGGACAAGCTCATTTATGGCCATTTTTGACCTTTGAACTCAAAGTGTGACCTTGACCTTGGAGATATCGACGTAATTATTTCGCGTGACACACCGTCCAATGATGGTGAACAAATGTGCCAAATGATTTTAAAATCTGACAATGAACGACATAGTTATGGCCCGGACAAGCTTATTCCGCCAGCCCGCCAGCCAGCCAGCCAGCCAGCCCGCCAGCCCGCCAGCCAGCCAGCCCGCCCGCATTCGCCAATCTAATAACCAGTTTTTTCCTTCGGAAAACCTGGTTAAAAATGGATTATTTTGCAGATTTTTAGGAAAATATGGTATGATAAACAGAAAAACAGGTTACTGTCCCATCGTTTTGTAATATATCAGGCTCGGCAAGAATAAAATAACGGCGCGGCAAGCCTCGCCGTTATATTATTCTAAGCCTTGCCTGATATATTACAAAAAGATCAAGCAGTAACCTGTTATTCTTTATATCTACTAACACTATTATGTGATTTAAAAAACATAAACCTTTTACAAACATTTCATGCGGTGGATATTATGTGACTTTAAAGGAAATAAAACCCACAAAAATTCTTAAACCTTTGTTTTTATTTGCATAATTTAGAAAAGTAAATGTGTGTATATTTGTTGAAAATGTGCAGTCCACTGTGTTCAATATTCAGTACACTTTCAATACTGTAAAAAATGTGTGTAATATAATCATAAACATGTTTTGTATCTTGGATTTCATTAACATTAGGAAATTAACCATACATGCCATACGTCCCGATCTCGGCGGGACAGTCCCGCTTTTGGGCCCTTTGTCCCGCCGTCCCGCCATGAGACGATTTGTCCCGACATTCGTAAAAAACGATGTAAGGTGTATAGGTTCCCAATAAAATTCGCTATTCAAGCTCTGTTTCGCTAACACTTAACACCGCTAATCCCTTTATTGCCCTCCAATAAACAATCCGATTCTATTTATCGTGTGTACCAGTGTTGTTTATGACACCTTATCAGCGATTTATCGGCTAATTATTGATTTCATCAGGCATTCACACCATGGTGGTCTTCAAGATAGTGGTCGCTTATTGCTATCGATAGTTTTATTATAATGAAATAAATGTTGAAAATGTGTTTATTTTGTATTTGTTTGAAACGGTTTACAAAACAATTGTTTTGTAAAATTAACGCTACGTCATAATAGAGTCTTTTACATTCAATGTTTAGTTCCAATATAGCGGGATATTCCGAATGTGCAATATACCAAAATCGCAACAAACAGTCCAATAAGTGATACCCATCCTGTCTAGTGTAATTGTAATAAAAACAACGAGGTGCTATGCATGACAGTTTGACCCTACTCCAATTAAGCTAAAAACAACGAGGTGCTATGCATGACAGTTTGACCCTACTCCAATTAAGCCGCGACAATTGACAAGTAACAAACTGCGCATGGACACATGCTTAAAAAAACATCGCAACAAACAGTAAAAGAGTTACCCATCTTGTCTTGTGTTATTGTAATAAAAACAACATGTTGTTATTCATGGCAGTTTGACACTACCCCAATACAGCGCCTGACAATTCACAATTCAGTTTAATCTGTGTATATAGGAAGAAAACAAAATACGGAAATGTGTACGGCCGCGCATTCCGTGTGTAACTGATGTAACTGTTCGGTAGATAGTGTACTGTAACCCGTACTTTCAGTCAACTGGATAGCCTCCCCTGCGTTAATGTTTGCCATTGAATTTAATATAATGAGTATTGTTGTCGTAATGTTCTAGATTTTGTACTCTTAAACAGATGAATATTATCTTCGTTGTTTGCTATTGTCTAATTTAATAAAACTGTTATTGTTATGTTTAAGATTTCATGCTTCATATCAGTTGTTTTATGTCTTGAATAAAAGTATCAAGAGTTTTTGTTAGTACTATACTGACTATAGTAAACGTGGAATGATAGATCGTTTTAGGTGTCCTGCTTTTTGGTCAAATGTCGCGACAATTTTTTATGGAATGTCCCGCTTTGGACCTAAAAAATTATGGCATGTATGAATTAACATTTTGAATGTGAAAAACGCTCTTGAACAGCGATTGGCTCTTGCTTTGCTGCCATTTAACCATTTTTTTGCAAATAATGCAAATAATGCGAATACAATTAAAGTATGTTTTTGACAAATTTTAAAAAAGTTGTAATTTTTCTTATTTTGTGTAGTATAAAGTAAATTGCAAAATTATTATTCATATATCCCAATTTAAAAAAAACACATCATTGCCACTAAGGCTTGCTACTGTATGGTATTTCAATATCACATATAAATAAACAATAAACCAATCTCTCGGATCCTCCTTTAAAACAATTTACAATGACGTCTTTTCTTTTCCACTAATAGATCATGTGACAAGAACAAAAGCAAAGTAATCACAATAGGTAACATAACAACACAATATATTGGGACATAGCAGACCATGAGGTTGCATGTCATAATAAGCCACTCATCACAGGCTTGATTGTTCATGCTGAGACTTTATTTAGAAATAGAAGACCCTCTTTTAAGAAGCAGGGTTATTTTGCTTTGCATCTGTCCTTTGGTCCATTTGTCGGTTGGTCTGTAGACAAATTGTTTCCACATGATATCTAGGGAATACTTTGACTTTTATGTTTACATCGCGGAAGATTAAGAGGTAAATCCATGTTTAGGTCAATAGGTGAAAGGTCACAGAAGCTTATAACATGAAATTACATGTATAAAGGTGTCACAGTCAGTTTAAGTACCTGTTATACCAATCATAACAATATTTTAAACAGATTTTCAATTATGATAACACACTGTAGGAACATTGCACATTCTACGGATATATTACCGAACTGCCTTTATTAAATGCTTTCATTCATTGACTTTTAATCCACTTAAGACAGGTGGTTGTGAACAATTTATTGACTTTCATCGATGGCTTATTTAAAAATGTTTGGGAATATACATAAATTATAAGTCATGCCTCTTTTCTTGCATTTGTTATTATTGATAGTGTGGTCAAGGTTTACAATATTAAAATTGAAAACAGTATAAACAACTAGAACATTGTTCTGAGTACATGGATACCTCTACAATCCAATTTGTCCCACAACTGCACAAATGTCTTAAAATTATGAACAAACATATGGAGTTGCACAAGTTAACCTGACGATTAATATGTTACTGCAGAAGTATCCCTCTATTTGAGTAAGGATTCTCACAATTGAAAAAATATTATCGTTTGGTAAAAGGGACTGTCACAACTCTTCTTATGTAAAAAAAAAACTTGAAAAAAATATCAAGTGCATAATTTTACATGGTGGGTAATACTTTAAGAATAGTTCATCCCTCTATCAGCTGTACTCTTTGAGTTACTCACATACAATTTTAAATGTGCTTTCTTTGCTAAACAGGGGTCATAACTCTGGGTATGTTGAAAAAAGACATACCAAACTATGCATGTGGGTAAAATTACACAGTGATAAATATTTATGTAAAGTGTTAGTCCTCTAGAAGCAATACAATTATGCCCCCCTTCGAAGAAGAGGGGTTTATTGTTTTGCACATGTCAGTCCGTCCGTATGTCCGTCTGTCCGTTCGACCGTCTGTCCGTCCACCAGATGGTTTCCGGATGATAACTCAAGAACGCTTAGGCTTAAGATCATGGAACTTCATAGGTTCATTGATCATTACTCGCAGAAGACCAGTATTGATTTTGAGGTCACCAGGTCAAAGGTCAAGGTGACCCAAAATAGTAAAATGGTTTCCGGATGATAACTCAAGAACGCTTATGCCTAGGATCATGAAACTTCATAGGCACATTGACCGTGACTCGCAGATGACCCCTATTGATTTTCAGGTCACCAGGTCAAAGGTCAAGGTCATGGTGACCCGAAATAGTAAAATGGTTTCTGGATAATAACTCAAGAACGCTTATGCCTAGGATCATGAGACCATGACTCGCAGATGACCCCTATTGATTTTCAGGTCACTAGGTCAAAGGTCAAGGTCACAGTGACCCGAAATAGTTAAATGGTTACCGGATGATAACTCAAGAACGCTTTTGCCTAGGATCATGAAACTTCATAGGTACAATGATCATGACTCGCAGATGACCCCTATAGATTTTCAAGTCACTAGGTCAAAGGTCAAGGTCATGGTGACCCGAAATAGAAAAATGGTTTCTGGATGATAACTCAAGAACGCTTATACCTAGGATCATAAAACTTCATAGGTACAATGATCATGACTCGCAGATGACCCCTATTGAGTTTCAGGTCACTAGGTCAAAGGTCAAGGTCACGGTAACTCAACTTAGAAAAAATGGTTTCCGGATGATAACTCAAGAACGCTTACGATAAGGATCATGAAACTTCATAGGTACATTGATCATGACTCGCAGATGACCCTTATTGATTTTAAGGTCACTAGGTCAAAGGTCAAGGTCACAGTGACAGAAAACGTATCTACTCAATGGCTGCCACTACAACTGACAGCCCTTATGGGGGGCATGCATGTTTTACAAACAGCCCTTGTTCATTTTACACTCTACACATATTTTAAAATGTCATTTTTGTCTAAATAGGAGACATAACTACAATTATGATGAAAACAGCAGAAACAAAATATAGAGGTGCACATTAGCTCACATGCCTGGTTACTGTACTTGTTAAGTTGCAGGAATACATATTGAGTTATATACAACAAAAAAGTCAGGCAGATGGATGGATAAGTGCAAATCTATATACCCCATATTAGGCCCAAGAAGCGTTCAGTTATTGTCCATGTATGTTTTTATTTAACACTTTATTCTTGTTTGAAGTAATACATAATATCACTTACTATTCCTTAGTATGTACATGTATTAATTGTTTATTTCAGCCAGTGCAGTAAAGTGACCCAGATTTCGGAGCTGACCAACTGGCAGCCCACTGGCCTGGAGGGGTTGTCAGTGGAGCTGGAAACTGTTATGGGGGAAATTAAAACCCTGCAGATCAGTCAAGAGGCCAGCATTCAGTCATTGCAGAGAACATACAAGGAACATAGGGAAGTTATGATAGAACAAATGTGTGGCAATTTAAATACTTATATAGATGAATGTGATAATAATTCTGTGGGTACATCAGGCGGAAATGAGCAATATTTAAAAGAAGAGATGTGTAGGAGTGTTCTCTCTATCGTGAATGAATTTGATAATATTACTGCGAAGGAACTTAACGAGATGAAAGATGAAGTTATAAGCATAAAAGGGTCAGTTACAAGTTCCGTTCATAAATGCACCAGTCTTCACAGTGACTTGTTACAATTACTTGAAATCGTTCAGAAAATTGGAGATAATAAGGAGCTCTGCCTTATAGCCAGCATAAAATGTAAACATATCATACAGCAGGCATTGACTCTGCTTGGAAAGTCAGGCAAGGTGTTTAAGGTCCAGGGGAAGTCTGAGTACAATGTGAGAATACCAAGTGATTCAGTTACATGTGGTATCTCAGGCATATGTGCTCTCCCAGATGGACAGGTCCTGGTTACAGACTACAATAATAAGAGAGTCAAGCTTCTGAGCCAGCAGTACCAGGTGGTGAGTCACTGGGATGTGAATGCTTATCCACAGGCCATATGTTTGATCACACCGAGTGAGGTTGCAGTGGCTGTGAATACTAGCTACATACATGAGATCCAGTTTATCACTGTCAACCAGGTAAAGCTTGTTCGTGGCAGGAAGTTTCAGTTACAACATGAATGTACAGGGATTGTCCATCACCAAGGAGACATTTTTGTCACTTCTGGTAAAGAACTGTACAAATACACGCTGAGTGGCAAACTGATCTGCAGACTCTATAAAACTTTTGCTTATACTACAGGTAAGAATCATGGTGAATCCATCCTGATAACATGTGTATTATGTACAGGGATTTATCTAGCCATTGTGGGAAAAGGAGTCTAGTCAAATTGTGTTATTTTAAATTCATACAATGACAAATTTGGGAATTTTTATTCAATAAATGAACCGAATTAGGATTTATTTTTTAATCAACAGATATTGACCCATTAGGCCTTTATCTTGTTATTTTGAAAAACTAATCATATAAATTATAGATTTATACTTTGTGAGATGATAATAAAATAAAATTCAGATGTAATAGCAGAAAACCTGCTGATGTATTATAAAATATTTGTTCGATAATTCAAATGTGCCCTTTGAATGCTACAGTACATTGTAGCCAAAACAAGATTCAGAAATATTGATTTATAATCATGAGTAATGAAGTATTTTGACTGTCACTACATGGCATGTCTATAAATAGAAACTGAATTCCTGGGAAAGAGACACTTTCTGACCTGGTCTTAATTTTGTGGTTGTTAAATGATTGTACATGTACAATATGTTTACCTGTTGATAGAACTGTGCAATTGTTTCAGTATGTGTAATTGTTTCCATCTGTATAATTGTTTTGCTTCAATTCATATCTAACTCACTAGTCGCATTTCAACATTTCAAAGGTTATCACAATAGCTCTGCTACTGAAGTTTATTGTCACGCTTAACTATTGAATCATTGAAATGTATGCATATATTTTAGATGTGTAAAGGCCTCTTTATAGCAACATATGCGTAAAACAATATCACTGCAGTATGTGTAATAAGATTATTTAACATTTACAGTATTTCAATATCTTGATGTTACTCTGTTTTGCAGTATACAAGTGTGCTGTGAGTCACACAGGAGACAGGCTGTACATCATCAGCTATGGGCAGGACAAGCTTCTCACCCTGGCCAGGGATGGAACACTCCTGGCTACATTCACAGACCTAGCACTACGTGAACCATCTGGTCTACATGTGACCCCTGCAGGCCAGGTGCTGGTCTGTGGATACTGGCCTTACACTGTACAACAGGTGAGCTGGAAGGGAGAGAGTAAGCTGGCTACGCTGGCTACTCAGGAGGATGGAGTGTGGAACCCACGGTCAGTCTGCTACAGCAGCACCACATCATCCATCATTGTGGGACAGTGGGACGACAACATCCTGGTGTTCAGAGTGGAATAGTGTGTACATGTATGTATTAGTTGTTGTAATTAGTGATTAGTATTTCAATTACAATGTGTTGTTTAGCATACGAACATAGTAGTGTAAGTGTGTAGCTAAAAGATACAAATAATTTATGTAAACATATTGTTATCTGATTACACAATGTGAGGGGTTTTGTTAGAACATTAGATCTAATGCATAATATGTTATGTTGTCATATCATTTGTGTCATTATGGTCCTAACATTTAGTTCTTGTAAACTGTGCATGAAAAAACAAAGCATTTCAACTGAAAATTTCATATTTGTACATAGATGCACATGTACATAGCAACTGAGGCTATTTTTAGACTTTCATTTCTATAAACACCATGCCATGTAAGAAATGTATATGGATGAATATTTTTTAAATAAAATGTTGTTTAAGTAATCTTTGGAGGAGTATATATTTATATTTTACACAATGTTTACAGAAAGGTAACACTTGATGTGAGATTTATTAATTTGCCATATTTTATGCTGTTGAACATCTGTTATTGATTTTCATTACATTTATATAAATTTGTGTGAGTCCTAAATATACATACAAGAAAAACATCAAGCTATTTTGCTGCTCCAGTCGCTGCTGAGTCAGGACAAGGATGCTGAGGATGTGGTGGACAAGGATGACCTGAATACACAGAAGGTAACAAAGACGTTTTAATTATCAGGCCTTTTCATGGCCAATTTGGAAAAAATGCAATTTTTGGATTTTTATTTTTTTCGTGCGAAAAGTCCATTGATTTCAGAAAAACAAATTTAATATAACTATTTCTAATACTTAATATTAAAAGAATAAAATCATATTGGCCTGTTGGTCCTTCTGTCCGTCCACCAGATAGTGTCCTGATGATAACTAAAGAACGCTAAGGCCTAGGATCATGAAACTTCATAGGTCCATTGATCATGACTAGCAGATTGATTTTCAGGTCACTAGGTCAAAGGTCAAGGTCACAATGACTCGAAATAGTCAAATAGTTTCCGGATGATAACTACAGAATGCTTAGGCCTAGGATCATGAAACTTAATAGGTATATTGATCATGACTGGCAGATGACCCCTATGGATTTTCAGGTCACTAGGTCAAAGGTCAAGGTAACAGTGACTCAAAATGGTAAAATGATTTCCGGATGATAACTCAAGAATGCTGACGCCTAAGATCATGAAACTTCATAGGAACAATGATCATGACTCCCAAATGACCCCTATAGATTTTGAGGTCACTAGGTGAAAGGTCAAGGTCACGGTGACCCGAAATAGAAAAATGGTTTCCGGATGATAACTCAAAAACGCTTACGCCTAGGATCATGAAACTTTAGAGGTACATTCATCATGACTCGCAGATGACTCATGTTGATTTTGAAGTCTGTAGGTCAAAGGTCAAGGTCACAGTGACCCGAAATAGTAAAATGGTTTCCTGATGTTTACTCAAGAATAATTAGGCCTAGGATCATGAAACTTCATAGGTATATTGATCTTGACTAGCAGAAGACCCCTTTTGATTTTCAGATCACTAGGTCAAAGGTCAAGGTCACAGTGACTCGAAATAGTCAAATGATTTCCGGATGATAACTCAAGAATGCTTACGCCTAGGATCATGAAACTTCATAGGTACATTGATCATGACTGGCAGAATGATTTTCAGGTCACTAGGTCAAAGGGGAAGGTCACAATGACTCAAAATAGTCAAATGGTTTCCGGATGATAACTACAGAATGCTTAGGCCTAGGATCATGAAACTTCATAGGTATATTGATCATGACTGGCAGATGACCCCTATTGATTTTCAGGTCACTAGGTCAAAGGTCAAGGTCACAGTTACTCAAAAGAGTAAAATGGTGTCCGGATGATAACTTAAGAAGTCTTACGCCTAGGATCATGAAATTTCATAGGTACATTGATCATGACAGGCAGATGACCCCTATTGATTTTCAGGTCACTAGGTCAAGGTCACAGTGACTCGAAACAGTAAAATGGTTTCCTGATGTTATCTCAAGAAAAATTAGGCCTAGGATCATGAAACTTTAGAGGTATATTGATCATGACTGGCAGATGACCACTACAGATTTTCAGGTCACTAGGTCAAAGGTCAAGGTCACAGTGACAAAAACATATTCACACAATGGCTGCCACTACAACTGACAGCCCATATAGGGGGCATGCATGTTTTACAAACAGCCCTTGTCTTTATAACTGTATCTACACATGTGCAGACATGTGGTGTCACCAGTGAACACTTTTAATCCACACTTGGTGATCGAATGCCTAATTCTCTTTTTATGCCCCCCTTCTAAGAAGAGGGAGTATATTGTTTTGCTCATGTCGGTCCGTCCGTCCGTATGTCAGTATGTCCGTCGACCAGATGGTTTCCGGATGATAACTCAAGAATGCTTAGGCCTAGGATAATGAAACTTAATAGGTACATTGATCATGACTCGCAGATGACTCCTATAGATTTTTAGGTCACTATGTCAAAGGTCAAGGTCACGGTGACCCGAAATAGAAAAATGGTTTCCGGATGATAACTCAAAAACGCTTACGCCTAGGATCATGAAAATTCATAGGTACATAGATCATGACTTGCACATGACCTCTATTTATTTTTAGGTCACTAGGTCAAAGGTCAAGGTCACGGTGACCCGAAACAGTAAAATGGTTTCCGGATGATAACTCAAGAATGCTTATGCCTAGGATCATGAAACTTCATAGGTACATTGATCATGACTCACAGATGACCCCTATTGACTTTTAGGTCACTATGTTAAAGGTCAAGGTCACGGTGACTCGGACACAGTAAAATGGTTTCCGGATGATAACTCAAGACTGCTTACTCCTAGGATCATGAAACTTCATAGGTACATTGATCATGACTCGCAGGTGACCCCTTCTGATTTTCAGGTCACTAGGTCAAAGGTCACGGTGACTCAACACAGTACAAATATTGTTTTGCTCATGTCGGTCCGTCCGTCCTTATGTCTGTATTTCCGTCCACCAGATGGTTTCCGGATGATAACTCAAGAATGCTTAGGCCTAGGATCATGAAACTTCATAGGTACATTGATCATGACTCGCAGATGATTCCCATAGATTTTGAGGTCACTAGGTCAAAGGTCAAGGTCACGGTGACCCGAAATAGAAAAATGGTTTCCGGATGATAACTCAAAAACGCTTACGCCTAGGATCATGAAACTTCATTGGTACATTGATCATGACTCGCAGATGACCCCTATTGATTTTGAGGTCACTAGGTCAAAGGTCAAGGTCACAGTGACCCGAAATAGTAAAATGGTTTCCGGATGATAACTCAAGACTGCTTACTCCTAGGATCATGAAACTTCATAGGTACATTGATCATGACTCGCAGGTGACCCCTACTGATTTTCAGGTCACTAGGTCAAAAGTCACGGTGACTCGACACAGTAAAATTGTTTCCGAATGATGTCTCAAGAAAACTCCTAGGCCTAGGATCATCAAACTTTATAGTTACCTTGATCATGACTGGCAGATGACCCCTACTGATTTTCAGGTCATTAGGTCAAAAGTCACAGTGACAAAAAACGTATTAACACCATGGCTGCCACTACAACTGACAGCCCATATTTGGGGCATGCATGTTCATACAAACAGCCCTTGTTAAAGAAAGAAAAACGCTTTGCGTATGGGTCCATTTCACATACCCATAAATACGCCAGGAAAAGACCTGCTTATGTATCCCCTATGTATTAAGAATGCAAAAAAGATGAGGTGGAAAAGAAAAGTGTGAATTTACTTAAGATAAAATATCCTCTTTACTTGTTTGTATAGTGTAAACTCGTATATATATTCATCCGAAATTTCGTGGTCAAAAAGACTTTTACGGACACATTAGTTTATTTTGTGGATTCCTCAGTTCAGAAAAATAAATGATGAATTTGTGTCAGTTACTTTTCTGTGTGTGATAAATTTGTGGATCAGTGAACCCTTAAAATCAACCAAAATAATGTCCCTCAAATAATAATGGTTTACAGTGTAACCTGTGTATTAAGAATGTTAAAGATGAAATTGACAAGAATGATATGATTTAACAAAACATAAAATGGCGTCTTTTATTGTGTATATCATGTTTACAGCAGGACTTGTTTTACTTGAGGATCAATAACTCAAACTCTTCTTCAGCTCGATGCTTTCCAACTTATCATACAGGAACCTCAGTTACACAACACCCCGAGAATTTCTGTCATCCTCATTAGACCTTGAGTTTTTATAAAGTTGTGAGATATTTAATTAAGCTTATAAATATGATTCCATGGAATGCATTGGTTCTCAATTAGAAGGACCCCGGCCTCATTCCCAGAACAGTGTAATAAAAGCTTTAGAGTTAGTTTTCATGTATGCAATGGCAACAATGTAAGGTTGCATGGGAAAACAGGACTTAATGCATGTGTGTAAAGTGTTGTCTCAGATTAGCCTGTGCAGTTTGCATATTCCATATTTCACCTTTATGGATTTTTTAATTTAAATGAAGTTTCTTCTAAATAAAAATTCCATCTATGCAGAAATTCCATGATAAGCCTGTGTGGCTGCACATGCTAATCTAGGAAGACAGTCTACAATCTGTTACAGAGTTGTACAAGGTGATATAATGTGAGCATCATTTTTTGAAAATGGGGCTTAATGCATTGCAAGTGCAATCCACAGGTAAGCCTATGCAGTGTGCACACAGACTAATCAAGTATGATAGTTTACGCTTTTAGGAAATTTTCGTTTAAAGGGATTTCTTCTAAACAAAAATCAAGTCTTCATGGAAAGCGTCGTCTCAGGTAAGCCTGTGGGACAACACTATACATATGCATTAAGCCCCGTTTTGCCAGAACAGGGCTTAAGTTAAGTCTGCTTCAAATCTGTTGTAGAGGGGTATTTATAAATTCTGATGAGAACAAATATGAGACAATAATGTACATGTACATGCAAATTAAAAATAATTGTTGAACGATACTTATCTTAGGAATGTATGAGATTTTTATTACTTACTGTAAATGGGTAGTCAAGCTAGTAAACATAGTCTTATTAGATTGTGAAATCTTAATTTATTTTAATAAAAAAGAAGAAACAAATGCAAGAATACAATAAAAACGTATGTAGAGAAGCTATTGATGTATAGTAGAAATAAAATTAAATAAAGCATTGCAAAACACTTTATAAACTGTAAAATCGTTATTATTTGGGGGACATTAATTATCGTTGAATTTGTGGATTTACTGATGCATGAATTCAATTCAAACACATAACGCCAGAATCAGAAAACCTTGAATTTATGTGTCCACAAAAAAGTTTGAAAACTCCAAAATGTTATGTCAACATATATCTGATTGATGGGGACCCAATTTTTTGTGTCAGTCAGCATGTTATTTTAATAGTTTCCTGTCTGGAAGGGACATGATCATTTAGAGCTTTTTTTCTTTCTTACGTAATGGCTGTTTTTCACAAATTTGAGAATTTGGCGACTCAAATGTTCACAATTTTAAAAAGCTTTTGACTCAAATTTTCACAATTGTAAAAAGTTTGCAAAATTTTGAAAAATTTGCGACTCATTTTTCGACAATTTTGAACAGTTTGTGACTCATTTGTTCACAATTTTGAAAAGTTTGTGACTCAATTTTTTACATACTGAGGGGGCCACAGCCCCTTCACAAGGATGAGACAAAACAAGCCCTGTGATTTGATTTGTGTTTGTGGGAGTTTGGTTATTTTTAAACTGAAACATTTATTTTTCCTCAACTGAACATATCAAACCAAATTAATGTTTGCAAATAACTTGGAAAAACCGGTGCCATGGGATTAGTTACTGAGAAAATGTGGAGTTTTGGGCATCTTCACAGTACGGGCAAACTAGTTGTGTTAGCTGGTAGTTGTTCATGTTACATTGTAAATGGCCTTTTACTTAGAATTTTACTCCTAGGTGTATATGTGAACAGTCATGTGTTTTCTTCTTTTTAAAGAACATGTAAAAGGCACCTTCTTATATGCTATTGGACTAATAAAATGAGCTCTGAAATTGAACATTTAACTAAAAACACATGTAAAAGAATATGTTGATGGATTTGTGAAATTAAGTTCGATGAAATTAAAACGACCCATAATTCCCAATTTGAAGATTATTTCACACTGCAAATTGTCCAATTGTCAGGTATTATCACGCTTATTATTCCCAATTGGTGTGGTTCAGGTACTTTAAACAATTGGGAAAAAATATTGCTGTTGTATTGCTAACATTCTAGTTCAAAAGACTAACTGGGCTTCCATATTCCATATTGGTTTGCTCAATGTTACAGCTACTGCTCAGCAAAGAATACAACTGTCTGGTGAAAGGCTCGACCGTATCAAAGTCCAGTGATGTCGGGGTACGCGGCCGTTCCATGTCTGGGGATTGCATTTTAGCAGACACTAACAAGGGAGAGAACTGAAGATCTGCACTTGCAGTGAGTTGTTCCCCTTTAATTGCTTTTTTAATTAATTTAACGGACAATAAAAAGGAAGAAAACTGAAGATTTGCACCAGCAGTGAGTTGTTTCCTTAAGTTGCTTTTTATTTATTTAGCCTACAATAAGAAAGGAAGTAACTGAAGATTTGCATCAGCAGTGAGTTGTTTCTCTTTAGTTGCGGTCTAATTTTGTCTTCAACTTTCGTTACATATTAATTTACTTTTGAATGTTTTTCTTTTGTGAATTTAATCAGATTTTAACAATCAAGGATCTGGCATGGTAAAATTTTGTTTGTGTTTTTTTAACTTTGGGAAGACATTAATGTTAACTTTTTGCCTCCAATTTATTGAAATATAAATGTACAGTAAAACATCAGTGAGGGCATTATAAAAGAAAAGTTCTTAATAGAACGAGTACCATTTAAAGATATTAGAGTTTTAACAAGTTGATGTTCCCTGATATTTTTATTTTTATGCAGGAAGAAGTGGCTAAAAAGCTAAATAAGCGGCGCTCTGAGAAAATAGGGCTAAACACATGTGCTTAAATTGTTGTCCCAGATTAGCCTGTGCAGTCCACTCAGGATAATCAGGGACAAAACTTTCCTCTTTAAAGTTATCTTTCTTTGAAAGGAAGTCTCCTCTTTATGAAAATCCAGTCTAGTCGGACATTGTCCTCCCTGATTATGTGGACTTGCTAATCTGGGAAAACACTTTACATGTGCAATCTGCAAGTTAAAAATATTAATTATGAATTGACAGGTTAATATAGTATTGACCAACAATTTAGATGTTTGAGTACGAAATGGTTTGACTGAATAAAATGTCATTCTATTTCGGACAAGGAACCAGTGAAATGCCAGATTCAAAACTCATGAGTCTGAAGTTTTGCCGCTGAAATCCTTCACATCCTATCAAGAGGCATAGTTTGTTATAGATTGTAATATAAACCTGTTTTACTAGTTCATATTACCCATGTTTTCAGAAGAGCACCAGCCTTGATATAGAGTTGGTACGGCAACGACACAAGTCGCACCCGCTGGAGCCCCAGTCCAGCACGACCCCTCCCCTGACCCCTAGCTCCTCCCATTTGACCTCCGGCATCAAAGAGTCAGCATTGTTTAACAATTCCATCCCATAGCAATTTCTGAGCACATAGAGTGTTTGCACATTTTTCTCAACAAGCGCAATGTCCGTGTTGAGTCTGCACTTGGGCCCTGATTGGTTTGATAGACTCAAGTGTCGGAGCTGGTAGAAGTGTTACAGACATAAGAAGTTATTGCAGCTGTTATGGTAACACTAACAGTCAGCTCTCGCTGTTTGACATTAAATTGAATATTACGAAAAAATACAAAGCTGGATAACTCATTCCATTCTTTTTGGGACAAACAGACCTGCAGCAAGGAACAGGAGAAAATCACGGGAATGTTTGAAGAGTTTAAGTCAGAAGCGTAAGCTTTCCACCGGGGATACTCCTGGATGGTCTAAACTTAAGGGACAGTCCAGGTTTGTCCTGTCAGGTGTCCAAACTGTCCAAAGAGAATGCATTTATTTTTGACGCAGTTGCTAACAAAGAAAGGCAGTACCAACTTCGTTGTGAAGAGTCAAGCATGGTACATGCATGGGGCATGCCTCAGGTGGGAATTCCATCTGCAACAAGGTGCTAAAGGTGAACCCATCAGAGTGTGTTACTAACCACTTCAAGACCAAACAGCCTCACATTGATTCGACGATAAAGAAGGCGTTGAAAAATGACAGCAGTTTTGATGTGTCATCCAGTTTGCTCTTCGACTCTCAACCCAACGTTAGTTAGAACGCAAACTCAGCATTTAGCGTTATCAGCGAGGCTCGAAGGTCATCTCTGCTTCTTAAGCTTCAGGTGAGACCTTACAGTGTTATTTACTTTGTAAAAGTTGGGGCAAAAATTCAGCACCATTCCTAATATCAAAAAGTCTATTCCATATTTTTCCCATAATTACTGTCTTAAGTTCCCAACTAAAGATTTGCTTAAAAAAAATTATTTATATTTAATAGGTTCCAACACGTTTAAGTTTAACATTGTCATAAGTGACATTAATATTTATAGCACTAATTATAAATTTTTTAAGTATTTGTTAAGAAACAGTTGTATTGTGTCACAGTGACATTTAAAGTGGCATAGTCTCACATTTAAATTTCTGAAGTTATGCCGGTTAAAAAAATATATATATATAATTATGACACCTTGCTACATACTGTACTTTTCCATGTATTTCTTGCTGTTTTAAGCCCCAAACATTTCAATTTAATAAGTGTGTGCATGTGATTCATTATTACAATGCTATTGTGAGTGCTAATTTGCGGAAAAAACACATTGTAGATGTTAAGAAAGGTGTAGCAGTATTCATATTCAAGGCTTATTCATTTGTCACTAAAAACACTTTTTATGGTTAACGTTCCATTTCCTTTTCAGATAAAATTATAAGTCAACAAGACGAACATCGTTGAATCATTTCGCACATATACTAAAACTCGCTTAAGAAATTCAGCACTTCACTTATGAACATCTTCTCGCAAGGCGGCTACATCAGCAAATCCAATAGCTGAGCCTTGGTGAGTTCCACTCCTGTCCCGATGAGTCGCTCGAGGTGAAACAATCTGATCCACAGATAGAGCAGACGATGAGTGACCCGTCTGTTAACGTGACTGACCTCCATATGTTGCTCTCTAATATTGTGCCTGAGGAGCAGTGTTGGCCTACATTCCCTGTTCAGGGCGGTGACTTTAACGTCAAGACTCACACAATCTCTGTCTATGGCCCTATCGCAGCAGCAGCAGCAAAAAAAACAGGAAGTATTTCAGCTGCACTCTGGGAAAACAGGGCTTAATGCATGTGTTTAAAGTGTTGTCCCAGATAAAGGTGTTAAGTCTGCCCGCTCTTATCAGTGACCACACTTTCCGAATAAGCCTTTAAATGAAAAATTCCATAAAAGCGGAAAGTGTCGTGGCTGATGATTTTCAAGACTCACACAACCTCTGTCTATGGCCCTGTCGCAGCAGCAGCAGCAACAAAAACAGGAAGTATTTCAGCTGCACTCTGGGAAAACAGGGCTTAATGCATGTGCCTAAAGTGTTTTACCCACGAAAGCGTGTTAAGTCTGCCCAAGCTAATTTGTGACCACACTTTCCGAATGTACCTTAAAACAAAGAATTCCATAAAAGCTGAAAGTGTCGTGGCTGATTAGCTTGTGCAGACTGTACATGCAAATCTGGAACAACTCTACACTTATGCATTTAGCCCAGTTTTTTAAGACTTTAGAGTTGCACATTTAGTTCACATTACATCAGCTTTTTTCTGACCTTTTTGGAGAAAAGTTCTTATTACCAATCAGGAATTTTGCGGTTTTTGACTGTTCAAACTGAGTTAATAAAATGCATATTAGAGTTGATTTGATATCAGTTTTAACCATAGGGGGTAAGGGCATATTTTCATACTTTTTTGTTTGTTTTCACTTGTATATTAACCCCTTGCATAAATTATACAAAATACTGATGTTTTATTTAAATTAAACAATTATTGAAATGCAGTCAACATTTAAAAAAAATTAATCTGCATTTCATTTATTATTTGGTAACAAAATTTAATATATTTTTACATAAATTGAAATTAATCACCTGTCCAGGTTTTCAGTTTACAAATATGCCCCTGGAGTGAGAATATGAAGTGAAGATATTTATTAATTATTGCCCCCGGGTAATTGGGGTATATAGGAATCACCTTGGACAGACGTTTGTTTGTCTTTTCATATGTGTGTGGGCGTTCACTTACAATTCAACGTTAAGCATTCAAACTTTCAGGTATTGTTTAATCTCATACGTGATTGTGCATGTACATTTTGTATCATAATACTCTAAAAATTACAAAACTTAGAAATTCTATAACCTCTGCTACATAGACTTGTGGCATTGGGGGATATTCTATGTAACAATGGTTACAAATTATTGTTTGACTAGACAGCAATTACACTTTTTTAGCTGATTAAGCATTTTCCAGTAATATTAATAAAGGTTAGAAGATGTTGTTTTCTTCTAAGTATTTTGAAAAAAGAAGCCATATTTTGCTTTCGAATTGAGTCAGCCACATAACTTGTTAATTTAATAATTTAATGGTCATGAAATAATTTCTAAGGCCATTCTCTCTCTGATTCTAGTACGGCAATTGTCTGTTACTGGCATAAGTATATGTACTCAGTAAGGCCAGGAAAAGGTTAAATTAATGACCACACTACTGCGACTAAAATGCATTTTTATGTGTGTAGAGGTCAATTAAAAAATGATAAAATTTCTGTACTTTTTAGCTGTTTCCTACAGGACCCCGTACAATCACAGATTGGTGCCCAGCTGAACAACAGGCTCTCTCTCTTAAGCCAGGCCTGAACGCATGGGGTCACTTCCTGTGTATAGGTGGTATGTATGGATATGTGTCCATGACACACAGGCTAATCAGGGATGACACTTCCTGCATAGACTGGATTTTTGCTAAGAAAAGCCTTCCTTTAAACTAAAAATACAAAAAACGCAGAATATGTCGTCCTTGATTAGCCTGTGTTGACAGCACAGGCTAATCTGGGATGACACTTTATGCAGATGCATTAAGCCCATTTTTCCCAGAATGAGGCTAATATTTTGCCAACAAACATTATCTTTTGTGATGGCCTTATATAAATGTTTTTGTGGAAACCACAGGCTAATCTTGGATGACTTTTTAAGCACATGCATTAAGCTCAGTTTTCTAATAACGCGACTCATATCATGACAAGTTTTATAGTCACCAGCCAGATTGTCTGTAGCAGCTCACAAATATTGTCCTTTAATAAAGATAAAATTGGCAAATTAACCATGTCGGCCTTTGCATTTAAATGTAACACAGCCTTTAAAGAGTTTTATTTTGGTAGTCCTTCATTTCATTGGTGTATAAACTGTCTGAGAAGTTGGGTCTTTTCTATGCTTAAAAGCAATCAGAATTTCTGCAAGTAGTCGTAATTTGCTCGACTGTGCATATGCATATGAGTGTACTGCTCACATGGATAAACCTTGTAGTGCTTTGTTGTGTTTTGTTCCTTTGTCTAATTGTATGTCAAATGGTGACTGTATTTCAATGGACAAAATGTCAATGAAAAAGGCACCCTTTCTTGAAAACTTTACCAAGCTAATGAACAGTTTGTTTGTGTCAAACGTGACCCTTAAGAGTAATAGGAAATGGGATTCCAGGCCGAATGCAAACCAGTACCAATCTGGGCTCCAGCAGCAGCCTCAGCCATGGGGGCAGGTTCATGATGAAACCATGGTCTCAATTATCTCTGAACATCTCAACATCACAGCAACAGTAGAGCAACATGACCTGCAAGGTTGGGATGGTGATTAATGGAAATTAAACCCCACAAACCAAGTTTTGGAGAGGTTTTATTGGAGTAAATTTTCTGTCAGTTTGTTAGTAAGAGGGGCGTTTTGTATGCATTTAATGTAAACAGTTTTGTATCAAACCACATCTACATTTCAAAGGATAAAATTGAACTTTAATTGTGTGATCCATATGAATTGTGGGTTGAGTGTGGTTATTTTGTGACAAAGCTCAAACTTATGATTGGCTAAGTCACTCTATTGCACAATATTAATTTACTGTCTCTGTATCTCAACTTACATGGGAATTCAGAGGCTGTGTAAATTATATTTTATTCAGGGTGATTAAGTGGCCACAGTTGCACTGAGGTGTGTGAATAGTAAGTTGTTTTTTATTGCAAAATATCAATTATGTTTCATGGAACCAACGTTTTTAATATATCTTTGTTTTTCAGCTGTTCATGGTCAGTTTCCAGCTGTATCCCAGCAACCATGCCACGCGAGCACAACAGCAAAAACAGCAGCAGCAGTCTAGTAAGCTGCCTTCTATGTTTTAGCTACCTTAGGTAACCTAGTTGTAGCAGTTTTCAGCAATGTCGGCACAATGTTAATTGTTTTAATGAAACCTACTGGAGTTATTGAAGATATTTGTTTATTTTCGAGTAAGATCGTAATGGTATATGACATAATGCATCAACAGAACTGGTGCGTATGTATAAAAACTATAAGAAGTATGAAAGCAAAAAAGTCTGTATACATTTAATTTATTCTTAACCATTTTAATATTAACTATTTGAAAAAAAAATTAAATATATTTATTTTAAGCATATTGATATATTTAAGTTTGCTTTGATTGATTGTTCTATTTGTTTTCAGTCTGCCTCTCCTTACCAGGTTGAGAATCGCTTCAAACCATTCAGTGCCTTGTGATGAAATCCTCCAGCGCAACATTGACCTTGCCACAGTGCTCACATGGGGATCATGTTGAAAATCACATGGGCTTGGGTGGTCATGGCAGTAAGATATTAAAGGTATTTGTTGACAGATTTTATGAGTAGGTTGACTGACCCGAATGGCATGACTAAAGCACATTCAAAAGTGGCAACATATTTAAATAAACATGCAAATATCTAACCACAAATTATACCAATATAGTGCAATATATAGTGTATGGTATCGCAAATTTCTTTTACTGATTTGAAACCAAATACTGATTTTCCCAGTTTAAAACGCAAAAGAAGGCAGTGTTTTTATATTTACAGTGAACACAATAACTATAAAACAGGGCATCAACAAGATAAACGTCTACATGTATTAACATTTCCATTCAAATATTGCTCAATCGCTCACAATCAACGAAATGTTTTTAGAAAGAAAAATCCCTTTCCTTTAAAATAGTGATGGCATCGAATACCTATATCGGTATTCGAATATTCGCAAATCCATTCAATCGAATATTCGAATATTCGCATAAAACGGCTGGATTGAATTAACTTATATTACTCAGTTTCGTATCCGGTAGGGATAATACATATTAATTGACACAGAAAATTGAATATACAATTGTTTTGTAGGGAATTAGAAAGAAAATGTAGCTTAATTGTAAAAACAAACTTTAAAAAAGCCTTTTTGGACAAAATATATCAGAGTGAAACTTGTTCTGTGTTAACTTCCATTGTTTTATAAGTTATATCCGTGTGCTGAATACGAGGCTGTTTATTAGCGTTGCTATCGAATAAGTGTATCGCTGTCGACTAATACTATGACCGATACTGTAATCGGGCACAAATAGAAGGAAAAACATCATGTCAAAGAATGTTATTTTATTTTTAAATTTTAAAGTTAGGATAGCATGTACGTGTTTATAAAGAAAAATATTAATAAGGCATGCACAGTACACCAAATATTCAAGAACAAATATAAGGAAAAACATAATGTCATAGAATTTTATTTTTATTTGAAATTTTAAAATAACGATATCATGTACGTTTATAAAAAGAAATATTTTTCAAACTGTGATTACAGAAACTAAATTATTATTCGCCAGTCAATTGAAGCCTTTAATTGGCACCTAATTGACAAAAAAGAGAGTATTTGTTTGTTAATATATGTTCAGTCAGTCAGTCAGTCAGTCAGTCAGTCAGTCAGTCAGTCAGTCAGTCAGTCAGTCAGTCAGTCAGTCAGTCAGTCAGTCAGTCAGTCAGTCAGTCAGTCAGTCAGTCAGTCAGTCAGTCTGTCAGTCAGTCAGTCAGTCAGTCAGTCAGTCAGTCATTCAGACAGTCAGTCAGCCAGTCAGTCAGCCAGTCAGTCAGCCAGTCAGTCCTCTGGGTCATAAAGAAGTGTTTGCGTGTGTTGACTGCATGTATTCATTAAACGAAACCATTCAACCATTCAGTTCATTTTACAGTATGTTGTATTTCGCCTCTAGATATGAAGTGATGATCAGCTTTAAAATGTTTTCCATATTGACATGTATTGAGTTCTGCCTGGGGACTTTTTGAGATCGTATCGCACAAAATCACGTTTACGAAATTTTTGTACACCATTTAGCTTAAAGGATGTGTGTAAGATTCCCATAAACTTCTATTTTATAGCTGACTGATGGAGTTTTTCAACAGTTACTTCATGCATCGTTTCATATCATAGTTGTTATGGTTTTTGTGATTGAAAATAAGCAGTTGTGCTCATTTCATAATTTTAAAAATCCAGTCAGAAATATTGAGTTTCTGAATAATAAACCGGGCGTAAATTGTGTTAGGATATAGGACATTGCGAAGTGGTACGTAACTGGTCAGGAAATTCTGAATGGTTGCTTAACCTTTTTTTATAGCCACTTTTATTAACATAAGATCAAATGAATAAAATATCTGGAGTTGAGTGTGACACCTTTTCTAAAAAACAAACACTTATTAAAACCAACGCTATCGAATAAACGAACCACAAATACAAGCGTCAACGCTTATTACATGTGATTTTAACTGTTAGTAAAAAATGGAAGGGGGTTTATACCGATATAAAGGGGGGTTTATTCCGTATTATGCAAAACTATCGAGGGTGTTTCTTCCGCGTATGCAAAATGTGAAAGGGGGCTTTTTCCGCTATGCTGTTTTTAGGAAAGGTTTTTTTTCCGGAGGTTGTTTTTTCCGTACACCAACGCTGATACGGGCCGCAGTTTGACACGAAGAACGTCACATCAAACACGTTTATCCCAAATGATTAAGGGTGCCAATTAGTAAGCGGCTCGCAGGTCATTTAATATAATGGCAATTACGTTTGAAAAAAATGCGAATATCAATTCTGTTATTCGAATAGTGGCCATTCAATCGAATATTCGAATATTCAAATAATTTTGCCATCACTACTTTAAAATATTGCTCCATTGTTTTACTGTAAATGAATTGACTACTGAACAAGAATATATCTTTAAACATTTTCTTAAAATATTGTTCCATTATTTGAAATAAACAAGATGACTTCACAACATGAAACCCTTGACTGGATGAAATGTTTGTCCTCAATTCAGCCGTGGAAGCCAGAATCAATAAGAGAAGTTCCAGCTGCTTACCCTATCTGGTATGTAGGGGTTTATTTTAAACCTTTTTATTATATGCTTAAGTGAAGTAATAATATATATAATTTAAATCAATATTTGGTTTCAGTAAAAATTACAAGATTTACCATTATTAAATGATGTAAAAATATATGAACAATTATTACAATATGTTTCGTTCAACATCAGCCAGCCAGAGTCAATTACTTTTTTTCTAAAAAATTGAAAATGTATGTTGAATATCCACAGCACATTTGTTTGTCATAAATGAATTTTAATGTTAAATTAATCTATAACAGGACACAATTTAACAAGGTTACAACACTTTTTCCCACCATACTTTTTGTCTGTTTGTAAGGATGTGTTTAAAAAGCAGTGTGTAGATGTTGGCTTCATGCGACCCCTATTAGAAGTAGAGCCCTGCCTATTAAGAGCCTTATCCAGTACGGACCTGTGCACTTATCTATTGCAATAAACAAGCTTATTGCACTTTTCCATGACGTTTTCCCAGAGAAGGTGTAATATCATTGTATTTAAGGTTAATGTTTCTGTAAAAACTACAGTGCGTAATTATAAACTCTGAAAATTCAACTGATTACACAGGAATACAAAAACATAACATTTTAACTTTTATCCAGTAATATGTTTTTTTTCTAGAACAAGTAAATTAAACCCTTGTCATGTTAACCCCCCACTTGTAATTTTGTTATATAGACACTCTTTAAACTAAATTTGGTCTGTCTGTCTGTCTGCCTGTCTGTCTGTCCTGTGTGTGTGTCTGTCCCAAAAACTTAACCTTGCTCATAATATGAAAAGTCTTAATGGGTCTATGTTCTTTAAACTTCACATGTGCATGCATCTCATTGAGATCTACAATAAAACATGGTTTGAGGTCACTAGGTCAAAGGTCTAGGTCACTGTGACCTATACATTCAAAATATAACCTTGTTTCTAAAATAGCTGCTATGCAGCTTCAAAGCGCAGTAGGGAGCATTGTGTTTCACAAACACAGCTCTTGTTTCTTTATTGTATTGAATGTCTGCAAAGTTTCAAGTCTCTTTCCAAATGTGGAACATCATGGGCACAAGGTAGGCTTTTGTTAAATCTTTTAACTTATTTGTTTATATGAAAGGTTATGGCTTATTTAGACACCCACAAGTGTGTTGTTGGGTTGAACCAGTATTCTGATCATTGAAAAAGCTAGTATTGTCTTCAATTTGTTTGTTTCTTTAAACACATGATTGACCTTATTTCCAGAAAACCTGGGTAGCGGAGCAAAGAGTATGTCCCGGAAACATTTGCAGTCACAGCACATGAACCAGCGGCATTCATTGTCTCCATATTGCGAATCCCCATGGTGCAGAAACCTCCGTCTATGAACATCATGCAGAGCGAACCTCAGGTGAGTTTTCGAGACATTTGCATATTTTTATGGCCCACTTTCAGAGATATGTGGGGGCATGTGGATTTATCCTTTTCCATACGTCTTTCAATCCAGCTGTCGGATTTTTTTTGGCAGGAAAAGTATTGCTTCTTGTGTGATGAAAGCAAACATATTAAGCATCATGTGAACTTGCCTTCTTGTGTATTTTGGTTCTTTCTTCTTTAACATGAGTGGAGTTTCGAGACAATTAAAAGAAAAATGTGAGTACATCAGTGACCGTGATTGCCAACCATTTTCTTACTTCAGAAATGACATATGAATTTCTCAAAAAAACTTTCGCCCTTAAAATCTGTGTATGGTCATCGGCTAGTAGGCCATTGCATATTTTCATTTATGATTATGTAATATTTTTCAAATGACAATGACCATATCCTCTGTGGATTCAAATAAGATCATTTGTACCACAATATGGCAGTTCTGTGATTGTTCTATTGTTTCATTGGTTGCAAAAATAAAATGAAAACTTTCATTTGCAGTAACGAGTCTTTCTTTTTTTCAGTCGTCAATTGATGAAATCAAACCATCTAGTCAGAAAGCCAGTCTGTTGCATCAGTTGTTATCATACTGACTCCAGTCATACCTAGGAAGCTAAGAGATATATTCTGTTTAAAATATGCTAGTCGCTGTGTACCCGGCCGTCTGTTAAGCATTTACTCTGACAGGTCTCATATTTGAGTTTGGGGCATTGTTCAGATAGAAATTGCACAATGACAAATCACAATAATTCAAATGGAAATTTATGAAGTAATGTGACGAGCATCATTGTGTTATGTGACCAGCCAAGGTGTGTTAAAAAAATACACTATTTCATATCTCATGGGGACTATGGTGCTGCCAGTCATTTTATGTTGAAGGTTTTTGTTAACTTAAATATAGTTTGTAAAGTATCATTTTAAGCACACATATTGGCAGTATATCCAATTTCTTTGGATATACTGGCAATAGTTTCTTTTATAGATGTGCTAGTTAGAAAATTGTTCAGAAAGGTTGAGAATTTGTACGCTTCAGCTTTCTCCCTAAAATGGTCATTCTGTATTTACTACCAGTACTACCAGTACTTTGTTGATTTGAATGGATCTTGCGTTATTTAGAATGCTTTAAATGAAACTGAGAATTAAAATAATATTTTAAAGAATAATATGAGTTTTATCAATAATGGCAATAGTTATGATTGTTAATTTGTGTTGTTAGATCATATACTTACATGCTCATAAGTGTTGACATTTGTTTTCGGACATAAAAGCTTATACTATGTGTATATAGGCATTTAGACGACAAGACTGTATCATATTAAATCAGTGTGTAACTTAACCAAGATTTCTTGATCACTGTATATAGGTATATTTTGCCATTTATACATAGATCAACTGCAAAACAATTGTATTTTTGATGTAAATCTTTCATTTATTGTTGCCATTTTTATAAGATAAACTCCCTGTTTACTTTTATTTGTACAAACCATTGTTATAGAAAAACATTGCTTGTGTAAATGCTTATATGTATTAAACTGTTGAAGCATACAGCATGACATATCCTGAAGAGAAAAAGAAATTTAAGCTAATATAAACACCTTGTTATATAAAATGCTTTTCATTAAATAAATTTAATCTACTACTTAAAATTTGTTTAATTTTGTTTTACATTATCTTAAGAAAAATTAATACCTTGAAATTTGAAATAAATCAATGACAACTAAGGGAGAGTGATGTCATATGCTAACAATTGTAATGAATTGCACTTGTCCCTATTGGAAATATTAGAGAGCAATATTATTTGCTTAAGAAAGAAAACAAAGATCTTTTTTGTAACATTATAATTTTGTTTACAGCTCGATGTAACACGTAAATGCGTACATAATTTCAAATTATTTCACACTATATACTCAGCCATAAGTGAAGTGGAATAAACACTTTAAAAAAATATATGCTTGTTTCATGAAGTAATAGTTAAGGTGCAATAGGATACTCATCGTTGCACAAACACTATTGCCGTGGTAGGGTTCACTTTGTGTAATAACAAAATGCATCATAAATGACATTTATTAAAATTCGTTATATTTGGATGACCACACTGTGTGTAAAGTTTTGTAATTGTGATGATGATTAGTTCTGCACACAATGCTTCTTTAAGAAATCTGTACATGTCAACAATAATACTATACTTGTTCTTTATTATACTTGACATATTGCTGACAATGAATTGTGGCATTTTACTAGTTTTGTTACAGTTTGTGTAGCGTTGACCGTTGCACACCTGCTGTCAGTGGAGTGCATTTACTCTGACAGTTTCCATAAATTTCCTAATTTCACACTTCAGCAAATGTCTTAAGACCAAATTTCCCTAAAATGTGGTTGTTTATATTGAACTTTCATTGAGTGAATGAATTTTTTTTGTTTTGTTATTGTACTACCGTACTAACATAGAGTTATGTATGTAAATTGTGTGTTTCAAATATGTTTGATTGCCTACTATTAATAACATGTTGCATCAGTAGATATTATGAACAAGTAAATATAGTGTGTATAAACTCTAAGGAGACTGCGCCAAGGTCTTTATCAATTGATTGTATACCTCATATTGATCATGGACTTCGTAGTTTATTGCATATGTTTCATACCTTTTGTAAATATCCTCATAATCTTCAGATAACTGTTAAGCGTATTTTATATACATGTATATCTAAACTGTTACCTGATGTATGTTGCATAGTGACCGTGTGTTGTTACGGCAAATAAAACTACAATAGTTTGTGTTTTTTTTTACTTCTATATAGCTTTTCCCTATTTAACTTAGGGGATATATACATTGTATTGTTTTTGGTTCGTCCGTTAGTCCGTCATCAAATTTTGCAGACCTTGGTAACTATTCAATATGTTAACTATTCCTTATGTACAGAGCTTGAATATATATATATATATATATATATATATATATATATATATATATATATATATATATATATATATATATATATATATATATATATATATATATATATATATATATATATATATATATATATATATATATATATATATATATATATATATGTATATGAATTTATCACAGAGCTTGGATATCTTAGGTATAGGGTCAGGGTCAGTTCTGTAGAAATGGTAACAATGACGGAATTAAACGTGTTCTCACCGTCGTCATCGGTAACAGTCAGATGAAACGTAAACAAAACAACTTGCTGATGAATCCTTACTGACATGATGTTATTTGATGCTTACGACGTTATGCTAGAATATTTCACTAAACGCATGGTTCAAAGCAAACTTAATATGAAACAAAGCATGTAAGAGTCTAGTTTAGGAAGGTTTAGTGTAAGATATCAGTTACGATGTTTTTGAAACAGGGCCATTCGTAATCACATTCAACAACAGGAAATGGATGAATGGATGAATTTAAATTGTTTAATTTCGACTGCAAATCTGAAGCATGTTATATTCGTAACTTGTAAATGGTTTAAAAAGGACGGTATATTCAATATTATAAATTGAAGGACGATACAACAATTGACGACAAATGATAAGATTTGATAATGCGCCGTTTCCCATGCTATTTTCTCGTGTTATTGCCGCTTACATGAGCACGTGCGTTAAGCACTTAGCCTAGCTACACCACTGGTAATCTGGTGGGTTTTTACTATTTAGGTAAACAAAATTTCCCCGTGAATTTTGTGAGATTTTGTTTTCGAGCTACAGATCTTCTTCAGTTATTGTAAATAATCTTTTAATTGGGTTGTAATGTTAAGACGAATAGTGTTCTTAGTCAATTATAACACAGATCTAGTAATGTATATTGATAGATCTTTAATTATAAGTTCGCATTGTTAATTTGAAAAGGGCGCACACTATTTGTCAGTTGTATCTTTGCAAGATGTATCTACTATATATTATCATGCGCGGACATTGAATTGTCTCTAAGTGTGAGACTACACAGTTATTTTGTACGAAACTCGTGTGCATTGGAATGCTATCGCGTGTAACTTCGTTTTGATAATAACATAACAATATAATAGGCGTAGCTGTCTTACCCAGCTTTCGACCTTTCTCGACATGTGCAGGTGTCCAATGAAGTCTTCGGATGATTCCCGTCAATAAACTCGAACTAATAAACGGTATTTTCTGTTGGTAACATTTCTATAACTACGCGAAATAGAAATCGTGTCATTTACACAATTTTGACTCATATACATTAACAGATCATTCATATCTTTGTGTGTAGCTCAACACTATAGCTGAAACGAAATCCTAGGTCTGCAAGGGCTTATTTTGAAAATTATAGGGGTGCATCATTGCGTACTACACGATGAATACAGTATTCGGTGTTCAGCGCGAAACAGTTTTATCTCCACAAAAATGCTAAGCGGATACAATAGTTTTGCACTACACTATACTTTTTGTGGGTTAAAATATCGTTTTCATAATTAACACTTTTACATGTAAAATAGGCTTGCTCACAGATCGTCGAAATGACGATTTTTCAAACTTTAGTCACGGATTAAAATGATACAATAAACCAGGGATACAAATGTATATAAAAAAACGTAGAATCATAATGAGAGAAAAAAAAATCAGTTTCGTTTATGAATCATAATAATTTAAACTTGATACCACTATATAAATCCTTACAAACTCAAAACTATAGTCACTATTAAAAAATTGTGACTGATTCGTAAAACCCCCACATGTATCACTTGCAATAAGAATACAATGACATCTGGTATACCGATAGATAAGTGAAGATGGCGAAGTGGTTTAAATACTACTTGTTTGAAGAAAATTACACTGGTCGGAGCAGCGCTGGTAACAATCTTTTTCTCTTTTAATTATTTCGTATATCCTTTTTTTGTCATTAAAACGGAACTCAAAAGGTCCGTTTTTAAGCTAGCAATTTAACGCATTGACTGACACACTTCAGCAAATGGCCCTATCTGCGATCAAGTCCTTAAAGTGTTGAATTTTACATAAGCCTTCATTCCAGCAAAGCCATCGTCATCGCTCTTCAAATGCATTATATTCCATAATGCACGGTACACATATACATGCGCAAGGCAGTATGTCGGGAAATCATCATTCAACGCTTTCGAGTTTAGGCGAAACTAGAAATATTTATAAACCAGAAATTTCATTAAAGAAGATATTCAGCATAGGCAATAATTATCATGCACACATGGCAAGTAAATAATACATTATAAATGTGTTTTAAACAAATGCAATACAAATAGCGTTTTTTATTGATGCAAATACAATAATTCCACCAACTTTGCCATTATATTATATATAGCATGATCGCAATGAACCATGGTGTTAAATTGAGTGAACTAGTATACGGCAAACCACAACAACATATTTGTTCGATAAATGCGTGTCTCGATATTTGAAATATGTTTGGATGATTCGCGTTCGGTCGGCTACGTTGTATCTTTTTATTAGCTCATCTTTTTTTTGAGAAAAAATTATGAGCTATTGTCATCACCTTGGCGTCGGCGTCTGCGTCGGCGTCGGCGTCCGGTTAAGTTTTGCGTTTAGGTCCACTTTTCTCAGAAAGTATCAATGCTATTGCATTCAAACTTGGTACACTTACTTACTATCATGAGGGGACTGGGTAGGCAAAGTTAGATAACTCTGGCGTGCATTTTGACAGAATTATGTGCCCTTTTTATACTTAGAAAATTGAAAATTTTGGTTAAGTTTTGTGTTTAGGTCCATTTTATTACTTTAGTATCAAAGCTATTGCTTTCATACTTGCAACACTTACTAACTATCATAAGGGGACTGGGCAGACAAAGTAATGTAACTCTGACTGGCATTTTGACAGAATTATGTGCCCTTTTTATACTTAGAAAATTGAAAATTTGGTTAAGTTTTGTGTTTAGGTCCACTTTATTCCTGCAGTATCAAAGCTATTGCTTTCATACTTGCAACACTTATTAACTATCATAAGGGGACTGTGCAGGCAAAGTTATGTAACTCTGACTGGCATTTGGACGCAATTATGGGCCCTTTATACTCAGAAAATTGAAAATTTTGTTAAGTTTTGTGTTTTGGTCCACTTTAGCCCTAAAGTATCATATATATTGCTTTCATACTTGGAACACTCGCAAACTATCATAAGAGTACAGTAAAAGGACAATATGCATAACTCTGGTTGTCATTTTTACGGAATTATGGCCCTTTTAGACTTAGTAACTTTGAATTTATGGTTAAATTTTGTGTTTCGATCCACTTTACTTCTTCAGTATCAAGGCTATTGCTTTCAAACTTCAAATACTTTCATGCTATCATGAGGTTACTGTAACTGGCAAGTTGAATTTTACCTTGACCTTTGAATGACCTTGACTCTTAAGGTCAAATTATTAAATTTTGCTGAAATTGCCATAACTTCTTTAGTTATGATTAGATTTGATTGATACTTTGACAAAACTACTCTTACCTGACATACCACAATAGACTCCACCCAAACCATCCCCCGTTGCCCTCCCCCCCCCTCGAATTCCCCCCCCATTTTTTTTAAGATCATCTCACAAATGACCACCACGCCCTCACACTATACCCCCCCACCCCACCCCCACAATTTTTTTTGGAAACAGTTAAAAAACACAAATATTTATTTTTATTATTTTATGTTTGAAATACCGTCCAACCATCGCACCCAACAATCCCCCCCACCTCCCCTCCCCCCACCCGAACCCACCCCCCCCCTAATTTTTTTTTAAAGATCATCTCACAAATTACCACCACACCCTCACACTATACCCCCCACCCCACCCCCAATTTTTTTTTGAAACAGTTAAAAAACACAAATATTTATTTATATTATTTTATGTTTGAAATACCGTCCAACCATCGCACCCAAGAATCCCCCACCCCCCCACCCCTCGATTTTTTTTGCATTTTGCATTTTTTCGCATTTTTGGAAGATAATGTAATATATGTCCACACCCCCACAATATACATCCCTCTTCACTCCACCCCTCCCTCCTTTGTTATTGAAAATGAGAGTCCCTTCACCTTTAAAAAGAAAATAGATGAGCGGTCTGCACCCGCAAGGCGGTGCTCTTGTTTAAAATTTTAAATGGTAAAGCTGTGTTAATATATGGATACACAATCAAATTATCTAATTACGAACAATTTATTTATTGCTGGGTCTGTCAATGTAGCCAGGAGTGTTCCATCCCTGGCCAGGGTGAGAAGCGTGTGCTGGTAGTAGGGGTTGGTTATGTACAGCCTGTCTCCTGTGGGACTCACAGCACACTTGTATACTGCTAAACAGAGTAACATCAAGATATTGAATTACTGTCAATTTAAAATAATCTTATTAAACATACTGCAGTGATATTGTATTACGCATATGTTGCTATAAATAGGCCTTTACACATCTAAAATATATGCATACATTCCAATAATTGAATAGATAAGTGTGACATTAAACTTCAGTAGAAGTGTAATTGTGTAGAAGTTTGACAAGTTGAAATGCGACTGGTGAGTTACAAATAAAGTGTATGATTTTACGACACCCGGTGTGATGCAGTTAAGAACTGCGCCGGAAAACGTCCTCGATATTCTTATTGATATTAGCCGGCCTGCCGCCAGAGTTTTGATAAGGGGGGTTCGAATTTTTGCAACCGACGATTGTCATTGAGCAACGAAGTAGCGAAGAGGGTATAGGCGGGAGGGGATGTTCCTCCTGCAATCGGGGGCTTTGGAGGTCCTGCACCTAGACAATTTTGAAAATGAAACGTAAACTCCTGCATCTGGTCGCTTTTTAACTGTATTTAGAGACTGAACACTAGTATGCGCGCACACACTTTGTTCACATATGCAACAACAAATTTATAGAATGTAAAATCAACAATAAGAACGGTATAAAATATATTTATTTATTTGAATCTTGGAATCTTGATAAAAATGGTGTGTTTTACAATACCAACATTCTACCATTCATAAATCGAGAAAATTAAATGGAAATATTTGACTTTTTATTAAAACAATTGTTTTTCTACTACTATGGATAATACCAGAGACCTACCATTGCTCTAAACGTGCTAATAGTGTATTGTACAACACACACATATTAACAAAACTGGGTCTTCTCTAACGTGCATCAATACTAAAAAGAAATCAAATGGTATAACTGGTTGCTTATTTTTTTAAACTAATTTTAACAAATTATTTATCTTTTTTTCTAAACGAATTTCAGAAACATATAACACTTTAGGCTTCATTAAACCCTATAACCAAAAACTACTGGCCCTATGGTCTCAAAGTCCTTAACAATGTATACCAGGACGTTGAAGAAAAAAGATGTACTTATTTGCCCATTATATCTTCAAGATCCGTCACAGGGGATGAAAATTAAACGTTAACGTCCATCTGATCATATATTATAACGTTTTAAATTCATTATAACAACTGTTGAAGAGTAGGACATTCCTAGTGTCATGTTTGACATAATTAAAACATTGTGGAAAGTGGAGCAGAACAGATGCCATTAAGTGTTGGTAAACTACAAAAAAGCTACATTGCTTTGTAACAATGATTTGTTTTCTTGCTTTGTAACAATGATTTGTTTTCTTGCTTTGTAACAATGATTTGTTTTCTTGCTTTGTAACAATGATTTGTTTTCTTGTCATTCAACATAAACATTATCATGACTTGAGCATAACTGATATTTTTGCAGGAAAACCCTTTAGGGGATCCGAAAATGGTTGTCCTGGGATATAACAAAATCAAAGCGCTGAAGGCACTGAAGATGTTCGCTATTGCATAATTTAACACGCAATTCATTTTTGAAAATCAATCGCAAGTTTGAAATGAACACACGCCATTCAACTTTATAAAGTGTGTGTCATAGCGCACGGGTCGAGTTTTGTGTGCACTTTTTATCATCCTTATTATTTCATAGAAATAACTAAGACAAAATCAAAACAACATGCTTTTTGGAAGTTCTGACAGCATAGAAAGTATGATGAAAATGGTAATGATAACTTAATATAAAGAAAATTTGCAGTCACCATATTAAAGGAATATTTTTTTCTTATATCAAATGACTATCTCACCAAGAATATAAATTCATAATGAAAGTTCCGTGTACAAAACTTTTGATTTTTGACACCATATACAAATTCAAAATATACAACAATCTTCGTATCTTGTATATGGAGGAATAAAAGTATATAAACATTGCTGTTTATGCTTTACTTATTATCCGAGCAGTTCACACGGTGTCAACAACGCTAACATAAACATAGGTATAGAGCACTCATGCACTTTTAGGCGTAGCTGTTTCAGTTTTCATCTTAGTGACTTTTACATAACGCCAACAGACACGCATGAATATTTTCGAATTTTTAATAAGCTGATTCGAGTTACAACCTCTGAATTTTTGCTACATCACTGCGTATGTGGTCAATTCAAAGGATGTAGCACTGTTCAGTGTAAGGAATTCCGGACTACTCTCTGTATGCTCAAACGACACAAATTGTGGCCCTGTTACAATTACGCGTTACAATCCATCTCGCAGAATTTCACTTTCGCCTCCAAGATGAGAAAACAATCATTAGCGAAATAATATAGTGTCACGATAAGAGAAAATCGTTAAATTATCATACCACAATGTTTGCCGTACTTGGTCAGCACGTCTGGAAATCATTCCTTAATGTGTGGATAGGCTGCCATTATTAACAAGTTTGCTATTTTCAATTCAATTTTGTATCAAAAAGCATTGTTCTTAAATGTGGCATTTTCAATTCGCAATGAGATTTGTAATGACCCTCGTCATGTGAAAATGGGTCTTATTCCATATGCGCCCATCATATAAATAGCCCACTCAGCTATCACTCCTTCTGGTAAGGAGAAACATAACATATTGAGTGATTTTAAAGCGAACAGCATCGCCTATGGCCTGACTGCGCAAAAGCACATGTTGAGTTTAACAAACGCTTGCCGAAACGCATAAGACCCATTTTCGCATGACGGCGCTATTGACGTGTGATTTAAATGTGTCGAAAGAAAACTGCGTTTAAATCAAATATAAACATACGATATATTTCGATAGTGAAGAAAGATACTCATAACAAGGCATATGAGGACATATATGAAGTGCTCTCCCGTAGTATTTTTTTTATTTTACTCACACTAATGTGTGGTTTGACAATGCTAACACACATTTCATGCGGTGAATATGCAGCTTACAAGTGAAAAACACAACACAATAGTTAAACTTTTGTTTAATTGTATTTAATTATTTAGAAAAGTAAATTGCTAACTTTATTTCAAAGTCAGCGTATACGCCGACTACATTTTTAAAAGACATTTATTGTTATAAATATATTTAATATAATATATTAGGTTGTTTTCGGTTTTAGCGATTAAAAAGCATTTTCGAGGTTGCCTATAGTATGCCTGTAGTAATTCATGAACTCATATCCAACTGTCTATGTATTGAGAACTGTGAATATAAACAAGCTTAACCTTCTACTAACCTTCTGCTATTGCATTCGTATTATTATTATAAATTGTTTGTTATATTCGGGTTTAGCAATTATGAAACTTTTTTTGTCTATCGTATCACTGAAGTTATTGTTGACCTATAGATAATATGGGTCTTTGATATAAATAAGAGTCAACTTTTTCCCGAATCTCTCATTTTACGACCTGTACTACGTCATTGAGTTGTATGCGAGAGCGTAACCTATTGCGTTGTTAAAACCCGTAAACTTTCCTTTGTTTATCGACAGACGCATCTATTAATAGCCTCATATATCATGAATGCCAAAACAACCGTGAAAAAGAACCACGTGACCAAATAGGACGCAAAACGCAAATACCATGCGACTACGACTTTTATTATGTAAGAAAGCTCCGCAATTCCTTTGAAGTCGTAGCCTTGTGATTGCTATTACTTAAATAATTGACCTCTAACTGAAGTAAGCAAAGGAAACGCAGCACCTAATTGACCCATTCCTTCTATGTGCGAAGGCAGATTGAATTTTACTAATGTATGGTTTGCCTATTATAACACACATTATAATGCGGTAAATATGCGACTAACAAGTAAAAAACACTATAATTAAACTTGTGTTTTGAATTAAGTTATTTAGAAAACAAAATTCCAAACCTTATTTCAAAACAGCATTTTTTAGAGAATATTATTGTTATATTTAAATGTTTTTTTTAACAGTTTCAGCGATAATGAAACATTTTTTTATGTTGTCTATCGTATCCCTGTAATAATTGTTGAACTCGTGGTCAACGTATTATTAATTGAGACCTGTGCATATAAACAAGCGTAACCTTATACTACTGCGTTATTCTCACACGGACTCCCCTTTGTTTATCGCCAGCCTCAGATTTATGAATGAGCTGAGCGAAAATACTACGTCACGCACACGCAGCAGAAAGTGGACTATTTTAATCATTCATAAACAATCTACTCCGCGACACGTACAATACGATCATTGTTTATTGATTCTTTTCTATAAAACACCGTTCGAAAATATTGAATGTAACACGATATTAACATAATGTTGCCATTTGTGAATACACATAATTGGAGAACTCAAACCTCTTGCATAAATTATACAACTCTTTCTTGCGCGGATACGCAACCGGGTATTGGGTTAATCATACCTAGTCGTATCGACCTGAATTTCACACTAAGCACTTTAGACGGGCGCTAAAGCGCCCATCTAAAAACAACACAGTCCGTTGAAAGTGCTGTATACAATGTGCTAATGTTATAAATCGTGGTATAATTCAAAGTTATTAACCGTAGTCTTCGGCAATAGTCGAAGGGTGTCCTTTGACTTCAGTCATTTTCGGAAGCTGACATAACGTTCCGTTAACAGTCTTCAAACATATATTTTCTTTTTTTTTATAAGATTATTTATTTATTAAAGTTTGTCAAATTGTTTTTCCAGCCATTTAGATAACTGTCGAAAAAAGTTTTTTGGACTGGGATTTCAACCCATAAGTAGGCTTCAACATTTTGTTATTATATCTAAAACAGTTATAGCGTTAACAGACATTAATAACGATGACAAAAGTTACAAAACAATCATTTAGTATCAAGTATCGATTTTAAATGGATTAGAGTGCCAGGTAAATAATTTTGTATTATACAGAAAACAAATATCTATTTGTAACAAAGATTCCATTGTGCGGGGACTGGCTTCTTAGATCATCTCAAATTTTGCTGTCACAACTTCTGTTGGTTTCAACAATTCTACGGTTAAAACGTGTAAATAAAATTCACGCGCTATCTTGGAAATGACTCAATCGATAAATTAATTATATGGTGACCTGTCGGTTGCATATTGAATATATTTTAACGCTTAAATTAATACGAAGACTCACTGGGTTCCTGGTTACAAATAACCGTTTTGCGTCCAAAAAAGTTGGGTGCAACTTATAGTACATTTTTTTACTCGTCCAAAAACATTGGGTGCGAACGCACCCAACGCATCTCCCCCCCCCCCCCCCATGGCTACGGGTATGATTAGTGATAATCTTTTACCGATATCAACCCATTTTAACGGCGTGTATCTGTTGTTAAAGATATGTTTGTTAAAACTTTTGGAAAATATGTACAGATACATTTTTAATATTTTTGATATATCTGGTATTACACCCCCTAATGCATAAGTCAAGGTAACTTTCTGTACAATGTTGATATGTCTCCTGCTTTCTTCCGGTCCAAGATGAAAGATATAGTGGATATCGTGCAGGCGTGTAACTCGCTTCCACGGCACGTGTTTCAAAACGATTGCTTCCGAAACGAGGCCGGTTGCTACTCGAAACCAGAAAATTTAGAACCCAGATTTTTGGTTGTTAAAATGAAACATATTGTATTCGACGTACTTTATCTACCGGTATACGTAATTCGAAAGTGTGAAGTTCTTTCAAGCGCCTCATAACGACTGATTGAATCGAAAGCCAGATTTTATTTTCCTGTGTAAATTTCGCATTGACAAAGACCATTAAGACGCTGAATTTATTATGGATCGACCGCATGGGAACACTATTACACCACGGCGATATCTATTAATCCGTCCAACAAACTCTAAATTACTTAAACATTGGGTACGCGCTGGCATCTTAGACACGAAATTCCGCTGGGTTTAAACTAATTTCTCTGATTGACGATATAAATATGCTTTATAAAATACGAACGTTTTCACAATTGTTGTCCAATAACAGGAACTGGGACTGTTTGTTACCTTGGATTCTTAAGTCAAAACTCTGTCACATCAGGAATAAAGATGGAAAAGAGCACCACATCCTGTCGTGTGTCTTGTCAAAAAATATGCGAGTTCGATTCTGATTCGTATAAAATGGGATGAAATTAATACTGATAAAATATCTAACGTTTAAGCTGGAATTTGTGAATACAATTACTATAATAGCAATAGTAAAGAATTACGTGTAAGTTCTATTTAATTACAAATTTACTTGTGATAATATATACTTGCTTGATTTGTATTATATATCTCGATGCTCATTTGAAAGTATTTAAGCTTTTTATCTCGTGTATGTTTATGTATTAAAAAACAATGTGTACCTATTTTATAATAAAGTATGAACGTACTTATTTAAGACTGACAGCGTAGAAAACGCATATTTTTTAGAGGAGTACAGTTTCAAGTAAAACCAAAGAATTGTCTACTTTTTAGAAGCTATTCCCACCGATATACATGTGTAGTGATCGAACTCAAAACATCTATACCGTAAGGCTAACACCATGTCAACTAAACGATTTTAAACGAATGGTTAAGCCGTTGATGCATTTTATTATTAATCGTTAAACATTTACACACTAAACAATTTATGCAAGCACTACAAATATTGGGAAATATATTGGTGGACTGACGAGAACAATGTTCAATATTCGTTAGTTTAAAATATTTGTGTTGTTAACCGTTGTTTTTGTATAAATAATTTCATTTAAAGGAGCCTTTTCACAGATGTTGGCATGTATTGAAGTTTGTCATTAAATGCATTATATTGATAAATGTAAACATTGGATCTACAAAGCTCTAGTAAAAAACAAGACTAAAATCAAAGACAGAAGAAAAAAAACTGGACTCGAACCACTGACCCATGGAGTATATAAAAGTCTGTCGCTTAGACAACTCGACCATTCGTGCTCATACTATGAATTATGTATCTTATACTTTATGTAAGCAATCCTCGTAGTGTCCACACAATTAAACGACAACAACAAAACTCTCCATATTATTAAATCGTTTCGCGTTGCAACGCTTTGTAATTTTCAGGTTTTTAAATGATGCATATAATTGATATTTTAGGGCATGGTAAATGATCGGTATTACTGTTTCATCAGAAATATCATAACTACAACGAAAATTTGCGAATCTGAAACATTTTTTTTTATTTTGTTAATTTACCAAAACATGAAAAGATCCCTTTAAATAAGAAATATCTAAAAAATATTGTTTACAACTGTCAGGACAAAAGTGCAAGAAACGGATGAATTAAACATTCACAGATTGATTTCATATTTAATAGTAAAATGATGATTATTATCAGCGATAACAGTTTATTTAATTGTGACGAACTCCTCTCGTTATTGGTACACTTCCATGCCGAGATGAAACAGCACAACGCCCCAATAACACTGAGATTTAAATTCTTCGCAAATTGTACACCGCTGCAACACAATTGAGAGTTAAGTGGTTCGCTAAAACTTTAAATGTATAAACTATATAGACATACTAAAACTATGCCGATACAACGGGGAAAAAATGGTTGGCAAAGTTACATGTTGGTCTTCATATCATAGTGGTTTAACTGTTTGTTCCTTTTTTGCATTTCTTTGCAGCCGCAAACAGGGTACTGACGCAGATGCAGGAAACCTTCACTGATGGAACATACATGGACGTTCTTGTAATTGGATTGTGTATATGACATGTATAAGAATGTACCTGAAGTTTAAATTATATTTAATAAAACGTTATTGGCAACTTTGAGAAATTATGTTTTCTTGGTAGACAAGTAGAGAAAGTTCTTGGAGAAAATTCTTACTAACGCTCTCCGGGTGGAATCGAACTCGTGTCCTCCCGACCGCAAGACGGACAATTAAATCATTAACCGTATCTGAAGCTGAAGTATAACTAAATATAACACGATACATAACGATGGCACGCAAAGACAGCCCATGCCAAACAACTTCCGGCCTTGTTCGCCATCGACTTAGCCAATCGCAACACCATTCATTATTGTGGTAACTTGCACTGTTTGTAAATGGGAATAAAATGCAATTACATGTAAATACAAGACAACCTATTAGTAACGGGGTACTTAGGTTCCTTTTGTTTTGCTAAATGTAAAAGTTGTAAAGTTAAATGTCTGAACTACCTGTATTGTATCGCCTATGTTTGATAAAGCATTTAATTTGTATTTCACTGAAATAGTCAACATGGTAATATAGATTTTTCTATCCTGATTTACACGGAGACCCCTATATCAACGGATAGAATACATCATGGCGTCTGTATTTGATGTTAAATCGGCAGAAATCATCAATATGGACCACAACGAATCTTGTTACCATGAGCGAACACGGTGGCCGGATGAAGACGACAATAGGAGGTGTATGCTGACCAGCTCTATCCGGTACCGACATGTACCGGTATTAAAAAATCATGGCTACATGATGAAAAATACGAAAATGTATATTGATAACTAGGACGATGTCTGATTCTGATGAGGGTGGGGATACGGGGATGAAGATGATGGTGATGATGAGGAGGAGAAGACAATTTATGTTATCTATGATAATTTTTTTTAGAAACGCCATTAATTGCAAACCAAATTATCAGACTTCCTGAACAAGACATGAGAGAAGGGTCATAAGAAGACTAACAATCCTTTTTGCAAAAATTCATGAATGCATGGCCAACATCTGATCGATGCGTAAAATATAAACAGATGTGATGACATTTCAAACTCAACCCAGAACTTGACCATGGTACATCGATCATTTTTAACATCTTTTTGGGGAGTGCAAACACATGCCTATGGCGTGCTTCTGTCTAATGTGGTGGCAGCGTTGTTGTTTACGGAAGTCGAACTTGTATAACAATAGTACATGTATACCATTCCTCGGTTCAATGTTCATTACGTGTATTCTATGATAGCGTTGTTTCTTCTAAGTTTAAATAAAGTGCTAGTTTCAATTATTTTTTCAGTAAACAGGGTAATTAGGTTTGCCAAAATTGTGTGTTGTTGAATGAATTTTTTTAATATGATGACAGAAATTTTAAATAATGATATGTCGTTCTGTGTTTGTAAACGTAACTTTAGAAAATATGATCGAAAGTAACATACATTATCAATAATTTAAACTGATTTAACAAAAAAAGTTTAGGGTAGGTTCAGTCGGGGTGGTGGAAAATACATTTGTATACGCCTCGTGAATTTGTACTTGCTGTAAATCTATATGAAACGAATAACGTGCTTATATAGCATTAATGTTCAGAGAGTTATTGTTCGCTTTGATGAGTTTCATCTTGAAGTGGCATTTTGTCTCGAAGAAAGCAAAATGCCAAACTTAATGTTCCATACGGATATAAATGACTGTTAATGTATGGTTCCATTTTTATCAAGTACAGTGGATTTATTATTGTTGTGCTCTTCCCTTTCATCTATCAGTAATAACACTTTATGAATGGGAGAAAGCGTAAATTACTACGCTTTCTATGACTCTAGACTCTAAGGCGGTACGTATTTCATCCGGAATATATAATACTATAATAGTAGCTTTTAAAACAAGCATCATAACAGTTTATGCGGCATGTATAATGGCTTGAAGTTATAGTTTGACACATTATACATATTAATAAAGAATTAAATATGTATCTGATTTATTTACCGTTATTAATAGTATTTTATTAATAATCTATAAATACTTTTATCGATATATTTATATGTTTCGTGATCTCTTAATATGTTGCAAGATCTCTTAATAGGTTTCACGATCTATTAATATGTTGCATAAAGTCATATCCGTTCTTCAGTCATTACCCTAACGATAATATGAGGGTAGCAACAGTGCCACTAAGTGTGTACATTTCGGTGATTATGCGGCCACTATTTGGCACAATTATGTTCAATGCTTTTTTTAAGTTTTGCCTCATCGCAGCTGGGCATAGCAACGACGTTGTTACTGAGTTGGAGACGGGAATTTGCCTACATTTTTATTTGTACGAAATGCTGAGGAACGAATAAAAAAGCTATTTTTACGACTACATATAATATTGACGCAGAAAACATCGCGGGAATATTTCGTTCGTTGATTTCCGAGAAACGGACATAAAGCTCCATTCTGAAACAAACACGACGGAAATTTGGTAGGCCCATGTTATAATTGTTTCAAATTGTTTATTAAAGATATATTTAAGTATAAGTCATTACCTTCTACCATAAGAAGACAATGTTATAGTTCGTCTCATTGCATGGCGAAACAACACAACTTTCAGGAATTTAGTCTATTGTCTATTGATCCCGTTCTCAGAATTACCAATACAACTGATGGTTTATGTAATGCAGTTTTAGCTCAATTACTATGTCTAAAGAAACTTTGGGTCTTATAGTTTTGACCACACATGTTTGTAGAAAACACCTCAGGGATAGAAATCAGTGTTTTTCCACCTTCAGGGGAAAGGATTAGGTAGTTGCAATAGACCAGTTGAATGTTATTGTTTACATTCGGGATTTTCCATGCATGCGCACTGGCTGGTTGGCAAGAAACACTGGTAACAGTTACGTAAAACATGTATACATGTCATTTGTTTAGTCAATAAAACGATACAAAAATCCGAAATAAACATTAAAACTCTTAAATAATAGTGCAAAAATATAATATTTAGTACCAATCAATGTATTTTCATAAATATAATTTCCTCTGTATAAAAAATACGAATTAGTTATTAACATCAGAGTTAACGTGGTCGGAAGACTAAAAACTGGCAATCCAACAAAACAAAACAATAAATATTCTTTCCTATTCTTTGTGATTGTAAGATTTTGGTTATATTTCAAAGATAATAACACATACATTAATTTGATTATAATTATAAGTGGTGTAGATATTGTTATTGTTCATAAGCGAGCGAAAGTGTAAGAGGGGCATTTATTCAATTATAAAACAAAGCCCTAAAAGCGGAATACATTACAATTTATAAACATTGTAGTAATTTTATTTTCCATTTAATGAATTACCATTTCGTTTCCATCGAATGACAATATCATAAAGTTTAGCATACATATGAAAAACAAGAACTGCATACAGCGATTTTCCTCCTTCTTTATAAAGTACTGGTAAACGGCACTTTCCCAATTACGAAAAAAATACAAATTTCCCAATTGCTGTCTCAGAATTCCCAATTAAAGGTATAAGAAATTTTTTTTTTTTTTTTTTTTTTTTTTTTATTTTTTTTTTAAGCTACATTTAGTTAGTTTCCCTTTGCAGCTCTATAGCTTGAACCTAGGTGTATACAATATTGACATCTTGAAAACACTTGGTTATCAATTTTAAAGTATTTGGGAGCAAAAAATCAAATACACCAATTTCCCAATTTGAGGTTTTCACGACTCGATTTTTCCCAATTTTGATGTTTTCACGACATGTTTTTTCCCAATTGGACCGGTACGGGTACTTTTCCCTATTGGACAAGGAAAATCGCTGGCATATTAAGCAAATTAAACTGTCTTTGCGTGCACTCCCTTTACTGGTGATAAGGAGTGATATAAATCTAGCATTTTATAATAAATAAATCTATATATTAATTTATTTTACACAAGTATTTTTTACCTTTTTGTTGTTTGCTTGTTTTCATGATGTCATTTCGTACACTACAGAAACGTACAATCTTAACACGTAATAGCCGAGTTTACATTTGCTGGTACTCGTTAAATACGTTAATTGTGTAGCAATGACATTGCACAATATTTTTAATTTATAGTTATTAACACTCTATTATTATGATTAAACAGGCTAATATATACATACACTAATTCCTGTTAATCCATTTAAGACAAATATCTTCATTTTTTTAAATATGTTAAAATATTTTATTAAAGCAACTGTTTCGTATTTTGGCTTTACAATTTTAATTAGATGATCGCTCAAAAAGCCAAGAGATGACATGGAGGTATCATAAATTGTGTTTAATGACACTTGTATGCCACATGTGGTTTATGCAAGGGCCCAAGAATAGGTCCCTGGATTTATGACACCATGTGTTCTTTGTAATTGTTTGGACAGTATCCGATCATAACGAGATAATCGCTTTATGATGAACAAAGGTGCAACCGAACACCGGGTTAAAAACGCTGAAACAAAGAGTGTCAAAATTGGTGTGAATAATTACATAAAAACAATTACATTTATCAAGAGAATTTATTTCATGTGTAACAAGGCAAGTTTTTACAGGCATAAATGTTCAAATCAGTTACTATATTATGTTGCGTACATAAAGTCGATATATTTGCTGTTTGTTTACATCCTTATTTTTGTTCGTTCGTTAAATTTGATTTTTTCTGAAAGAATTTCAATATCAGAGAATTTTTTTATCTAAAAAATGGTTGCGAAGATGTGCCAAGTAAAGATTTTTATGGCAACCGCATACCGTGCTCGTATATTGTGTTTCACTCCAGAGTTCGTTTATAGTAAAAACAAATAATAACAACAATATAATCGTTCCACAAATGCATTTCCTTGCACGCTTATGTTTTATTCAGACATAGTTAGTAAAATTATATTTGATATAGTGCATGATTATCAATAAAAACGATGATTATTTCAACCTTCTCTATATGCGCTTATATGAATTTCACCTCTTTTTGCCAACCAGTGGGCGGAGTCTAATATTTGCAGGTGCGCGTGACGTCACTGGTTAACTGGTCTATAATTCACAGTGTTTTTTTACACCATTTTGGGAATGAGTCTCTTTGGATTGGGACAATTTGCGGCGTTTTAAGTAAAATTGGGAAATTAGCGGTGTTGTTGTTTTGCTAGCAAATGCCTCAACATTGAGGATACAAGTGTGTCCAGTATTATATTTACTTTTATAAATACTAAGGCAGTGATATTTTTTCATTTTTAACCAATGAGTTTTTTAAGTGCACATGTGCTGAAACAATGAGCTTTTTCCAAAAATAATGAGATTTTTTGGTTTTCAAATTATTCAAAGGATGTTTTTTCCTTGCATACTACAAAGTTTGATTTAAGCTGGGGTGCTTGAATAGCAGTTACGTGGTCTGATAAAGCAGCATGCCGTTTTAATGTTGTACATGTATGCTTAAAATTCTAATTTTGGCAGCGTTGGTGCATGCTGTTTCTCATGCCAGCATCAGTGCATACCCCATAGTACATAAAGTCACCTTCATTTCGTATTTTAACCAACTATAAGTTATTTGCTATGCAAGCAAAAACTTGTTCGAAATAGTAGATGTACTTGCCTCGCTGACCCTCCCGGATGATGCTACATGTTTATTACTTCCCACAATTCCAAATGCAGCTTTCAAAGGTACTTGATCTTGACAGGGTTTTAATTCTTTTTGGGTGCAATTTTTGGCAGTTCAGAAAGCGAAAGTGTATGCGAACGTTGGCTGGTTTGGCGTCGTCTTATTCAACCTTATAGTTCATGCACAAAGCAGAGAACCAGTATGAAAACGCAGATACGAATGACGCAGTACAGATATAGCTGGTGTTACAGTAAAAATCATCTTTTGCGTTCCTATAAAATGCGGAAAAATTCGAGCCGTGTTAAGTATTGACAAGTATCTTTCCGATTTTGTCTTTCCTGAGAATCAATACGCTTTTTTAGACGCAGATATTTTTGTCTCATGCGCTTTTGGTAATTTTAATGTGCAAATAACACAAAACGCACATGAAAAATTATCTCTGCTAAGGTTGGTCTTAAATGGATTGAGATGAACAAAATATTGACATCTAAATAAAAAAATTTTTTTTTTTTTTTTTGGGGGGAAACCTTCCATTGGGAATTTTTTAGCTCCATTTTGGGAAAATATATACTTTTTTCAATTGGTAATGGGTCCAGTACCGGACCTGATTTTGAATGAAAAAAAACACTGCTTAAACTCTCAGCTTTATAACCCAAACTGTTGCTGGGTGTTGTAATGCGCTGTATATTGTCCTAAGGTGCACAATTAGATTGCCACTGCAAGGGCTAATGAACACTGATACTGCGAAAACTTATCAATGTTTACCGGTCTAAAGCACAAACTCATGCAAATGGTACCTGATTAAAAGCAAGAAACGTTGCTTTTAATTTAATCTGTTATTCTTTCATACGCTCTATCCACCATATTAGAGAACTGTCGTAATGTTGCCGGCTTAAAGTGTCGCTATTGGCAGTACACCAATCTTTTGCACATGGTGATGTTTAATGTTGATAACGATGTCAAACAGATTTAGAATATTTACAATGTTCCAAATTTCAACATAAAAATGTCAGCAAGAATAGTGTGTTGAAACATCGGCGTGTTTTTTAGGTTGCATGCAGAGCTCCAGATAAGAGGCATATCTGCGTATGTTCGCATTGAAAAAAATAAATAAAATAAAACGCATTAATAATCAGCCCAGTACGTAACAAAATGCAATACAAATCTTGGTAAGTATTTTAAATCGATTAAAGTGCGTAACAGGTTAAACGAATTATCCAATTGAGTTTTAAGTGTAAGTTTACCTTTGAATCAAAAGTAAGTCAATCAAAATAAGCTTGTAACAAAAATGGCGGCCCATCATGTTTTTGGATCAAAATAGGGACGTTTTAAGCGACCAGCAGATCCTGGGGGAATATTTTTAAAGTAAGTCTGTTGATATCGTCATTTTAAATTCATTCTGTTTGCATTTAATAATATAAATAACAAATAATAATATTTCTAGATTAAACACGCTTTCTTTGTCAGATTTCTATGGAAATGGAAAATAGCCCTAAATATTCCTAAACACCCTTTATGGCTGAAACAAAGGAGTAAAATACGCTTGAACAAGAATATGAGGGGGTGAAATACCATTTAGACTAAATCCTTATCTGGAGCTCTGGTTGCATGTAAAGGATAATGTCTGTAGATTGCTATTCAGGTAAATCTATTGTATTTTGAAGTTTTTTCATCGCTATCCTGAATTTCCCTGGGAAAAAGTACCTAGCAAAATTGGGATTTTTCGAGTCGCGAAATCTTCCAAATCGGGAAGAATTTTCATCGACAAAAGCATTATTTGGGCAGGGGGTTTTCCAGTCATTTTGAAAAAAATCATATAAATTATGGTTATATATTTTGTAGGTTGTTTAACAAATAAAATTGAGATATAGAGTCTTATAATCATAAGTCATAAGACACTTCTTTCTAAAAAAAAAGAAAACATTTTTTTTTTATTTTATTTTAAATTGGGATTTTTTTATGTCCCCCACTATAGTAGTGGGGGACATATTGTTTTTGCCCTGTCTGTCTGACTGTTGGTCTGTTTGTTGGTCTGTCTGTTGGTCTGTTTGCGCCAACTTTAACATTTTGCAATAACTTTTGCTATATTGAAGATAGCAACTTGATATTTGGCATGCATGTGTATCTCATGGAGCTGCACATTTTGAGTGGTGAAATGTCAAGGTCAAGGTCATCCTTCAAGGTCAGAGGTCAAATATATGTGGCCCAAATCGCTTATTTTATAAATACTTCTGCAATATTGAAGATAGCAACTTGATATTTGGCATGCATGTGCATCTCATGGAGCTGCACATTTTGAGTGGTGAAAGGTCAAGGTCAAGGTCATCCTTCAAGGTCAGAGGTCAAATATATGTGGCCCAAATCGCTTATTTTATGAATACTTTTGCAATATTGAAGATAGCAACTTGATATTTGGCATGCATGTGTATCTCATGGAGCTGCACATTTTGAGTGGTGAAAGGTCAAGGTCAAGGTCATCCTTCACAAGGTCAAGGTCATCCTACAAGGTCAAACATCATATAGGGGACATTGTGTTTCACAAACACATCTTGTTTTGAGAATTGGGAAAAAATATGCATATTTGGCATTGGGAAAGGGTCCGACTATCGGACCCGTGAGATAGGCAGAAAAAGGCCTGAGTTCACTCGCTCAAAGTACAGAAAAAGCTTGTGAACTTTCCAAGAGCCATATTTATTGCCTGATCTTCATGAATAACATTGCAAAAAAGACAATATTCACTATAAGTGATGAAATATGTAATTAGGAATATGCAAGACTCTTCTTCATATATTTTATCTAATTGTGTGGTCCTACCTGGAACAAAGAAATTTATAAGAAGGGGGATGTGTCAAGCTATTTTTAAGTGCCACTGGCTTTTTTCAGAATACATTATAGTCCATCGGACCACAGTACATTTTTAAGGCATAGCATTACTCATTAGTAGTTTACATTGTTTTAAGACTGTCAGGATCAAAGTAAGTTAACACAGTTTTAATATATTATTCGTAAAATATGTTAGTATATAAATATGGCATGGCTGACGGGTACCCTGACAGTAAATTTGTCAACTTGCGGAAATACTGTCAACCAAGGCGAAGCCGGGGTTGAGAGTATTTTTCCGAAAGTTGACAAATTTACTGTCACCCTGTCAGACATGTAATATTCATTTTATTATACCGAATAAACTTTTCAAACATGAACAATTTAAATTCAGCACTGAATAACCATTAATGTTTTGATAAGAAAAATAAAAGTACACTGGTTAACACATTCAATTTCTTATCACAGAAAATAAAAATTCAATAGTTAAACAGTATTATTATTCTGAGCTCCAGATAAAAATTTGGTCAAATTCTTATTTACTCCCTATTTTAGAAATTAATTCTTATTTTACCCCCTATTAATAAAATTATTTCTTAACGATATATTACCAAATATTTTTTTTATTCATTATTTTTGACACATTAACAATTCAACATTTTGATTTATAGTCTTGAAAAAACCTGGCTTTCCTTCTCCGTTTCTTGCTAATTGAAAGAACATGCAGCGTGGACTTTTGACACTGAAATGGCTTTGTTTTGACTTCCACGCTTCGATACACCGCTTCGGTCGGCCATTTTGATTTTTTATGTAAAACAGTCACTGACACTTCGGCTTAGGTCATAATGGCCTTTTGGTTGCCGTTAAAGTCATATCAAAAACAATATTTAACATTTAATTTTAATGACATTTTGAATAGGTATACAGTATATTACTTGTGTATAAAAATTACCATAAGTGTAATTAAAAAAGCACAATAAACAGTAATGACACGCCTGCAATACTGGGAGAACAGAATCAAGACCGTTTGGCCTTTCGACCGTTCTTAGGTGTGGCTCTTCCTCACAGCAAACGCTTGAGTGACATTGACTTAAAGTTGTAGTTTTAATTGAGCGCCTAGACGAGTCAGAACCGGGATGAAATGTTTGCCGTATATAATTTGCTACTGGAAGTTTTACGCACGTTCGAAAATTTTGAATTCGTGTTTTATTTTTCAATGCGTAACTTTACGCAAGGATTCTAAATCTAAATCGTGATTTAAAAAATTTAATTCGTTTTTACGCCTTTACGCGTGTTATCTGGAGCACTGCATACATTTTCAAACTTTATTTCAAAGTCAGCATTTATGCCGAATATCTATTGTAAAGATATTACTTGTTATATTTAGTAGTTTTTTATATTTTGTTTTAGCGATTATAAAGCATTTTTGTCCTTGTCTCTAGTATACCTAGAGTTATTTGTGAAATCATGTTCAACCTTTTATAAATTGAGAACTGTGAATCTTAATAAATCTTAGCTTATACTATTGCATTGTTACCAACAGTGATACAACGAGGAAAGTCAATAATGAGAAGAAGGTAAACTGTTAAGTTTATATACAAGTGAAATTTTTAAGTTTAGTTGTCCTAATGCTTATTTCAATAGAGAACTCTCCTTTTTGGTGTGGCATAACGATATACTACATCACCCAAGCAAGTAGTGACAGAACAATATTCTACATCACCCAAGCAAGTAGTAACATAACGATATACTACGTCACCCAAGCAAGTAGTAACATAAAGATATACTATGTCATCCAAGCAAGTAGTGACATAACTATATTCTACGTCACCAAAGCAAGAAGTAACATAACGATATACTATGTCACCCAAGCAAGTAGTATTAACATAACGATATACTATGTCACCCAGGCAAGTAGTGAATGATGTTGTTTATATTAAGAACGAGAATGCCCTAATGACATCACATTGATTTAATTGATGTATTTTGTTTAACTATCAATAGAGTCATGAAAACACCTCAGTAGCTGATAAATGCAATATTCATATTGCTCATGAATAGCCAAGGAATAAGTCGAGGAAGAGTCAGAACGCTACGGATTTTCAATACTGGGCCCGCTGACTCCGCATTTTGAACATGCCCTTGAAGCGTTCAATTTACACAGATCGTAGTCACAGCTGTTGTAAACAACATGGCGGACATTTTAGAAAAAGACGCAAACAATAACAATGACTACTTCTATCAAGTTTATGACAGTTTCTTTTACAGTTTCTAGTCATACTATGATACCAGTGTTTTCTGATTATTGAGTTTAATAAAGTTTGTAAAACTTGTTATTCTGCTGTTTTCTTCACAGATACATCAGAGGCGTATCCAGAAATTTTTTAGAGGGGGGGGGCTCAACAGGGGAGGGTGCGGGAGGGGTGTCCCCTTCCGTCGACGATTTATTTTGTGAATTGGCACCTTGAAATAATGCGACTTCCTGCTATCTTATCAGCATTTTGCATGATAAAAGTGCATGTAAAACAAATAAGAACTTGAGTTCACACATCAAGTGTGACAGACACACGGACAGACAGACACACATGGGTAAATCAAATGTCTCTCAAACCACTTAAGTGGTGGGAGACATTATCTTTATAAATAACTTTTTTAACAGAGTAAGATGGGTGGACCTCCTATTTAACCATGCTGGATATCCTACTAGGTCAACTAAGGTACAACATTAAAATGTTTATGTCCATGTCCCTATGAATGGAAAGCAGGCACACAGCGGATAACCTGTTCTGACCCATTGATGATCTTAGTTTTGTCTTAACAAGTGCTTTGGCACTAATACTCCTTTCACACTCGCATGATGTAACAGGGAACACACATGATATGGACAAAACAGTGTCAATGGTGGGGTACAGCTGGGAATAACAATGTGCAACAGAGCCCTGAAGGGTAGTAGGTGGGTTGGGTACACCTTTCCACCTAGCCTGCCATATAAAGTGCAACTCAGCAGGGAGGGACTGAGGGGAAGGGAGATCATCAATGAACCATTCAAGGTCACTAGCACTGACAGGAGAGGCGCACATTTGTTCAGGTATAAACTTCAATCACATGGCTGCCTTAGTCTGCAAATCACTGAATCGGGTGTCCATTTCGTTCACAAAAGTGTTAACAAAGGGAGTCGTTAGGTTTCTGTGTACCGTAATTACTCTATGTTTTCGGACACTCTAAGTTTTCGGACACCCTTTTTTTTAGCAAAAATAATTATTTTGTGTGACTCTTAATTTTCGGACACACGAGTTTTCGTCCATAATTAATGTCTCTAAGTTTTCGGACAGTATATTTTACAGCGCTATTTTACCAAATTTCGATCCTGTTTTCGATATCTAATGACACTTCAATCATGGGGTTTTACAACCAGATTAACATCATAAAACATGGCAGGTGCATGCCTGAGGGCAACGGACCATTACATGTGCGTTATTGGGTAAATAACCTTGTAAACCGGTATTAAACAATGGTTTCGCACGATAGCATAAGCGTTATGACAATTACCGGGGGTAGTGCCAATTAACAGTTCAATTATCTACCGCAATGGTACTCCCCCTTTTCAGTAAAATAACTGTGGCAAATACTAAACGCTTCAAAGTGTGATGCACTCAGGATTGCAAGTTTTACGAACAATGGAAGGTGTTCGACAACAACTATAGGACATGAACAAACAAATAATTTATAGTTTGCTTTTTTATTTTGTTAATTACAGGTTCATACTAGCGAGTATCGGTACATCACATGCTCATCTTTGAACTCGTGGGTCAAAGTACAACCTTGTAGTAACTTTCTGTCAAATAAATTAAGCATTTAAAATTATGTAAAATGCAGTGCAAACATATTTAACTGTAATTTGTACTATACGGCATGGTATTTTACAAGCACGTGCTATTACCGGTAGTCGTTGATATAATTGGCGCTATTTTCGGACACTTTTATTTTCGACTCTAAGTTTTCGGACACCTGTATTTTGTGAATATTTTTCGTATCGAAGTTTTCGGACACGAAAAAAAATAATTATTTTTAAGTGTCCGAAAACATAGAGTTATTACGGTAGTTTAATTCGGGTGTTGCTGCCTCGATGTTGTCACGCTTTAAGAAAATGATTTAGTTTCATATAGCAAAGCAATTCTTCATTTTTGAGTCTTTTTTAATTTTAAAAAGTATGGATGTACATCAAAGCAGTAAGCCCGATTTGTAAAAAAAAATAAAATAAAACAATAATAATTGCCATTCATTAAGTGTGCAGTTGAATTTCGCTGGCAATAACTTGTTACTCAAAAGGATTATCACTCTAAAGAGCTTATACCAATTAAATTCATCAAGTTGAAAGATATTACCGAAAAAATAATTATGATTGTTCATTGCGTTCGTCTAAACTCTTTAATTGCTACAAATTGAAATATGGTTTTTCACAAGTCTCATGCAGCAGCCATTTGTAAACATTTATCTATAGCTTAAATGTATGGATGAATTTCATTAGTTGAATGTATCTTCATCAGCCAATCAAATAGCGCAGTTTATTACTTACAGTCAATGAAGCGTTTAGCTGACGAAGGTTAGATCGTCTGTACACATGCCTGGGGGCAAATCACACAAATCGACAGCTGTTTATGGCTTAATTAGGGACATATGACAGGAAATACACAAGTGGATTGAAACTGTAAGGGGCTCATTTTTATTAAAAATCGTGTCTAGCCAGCCAGCTGGGGGGGCTTTAGCCCCCTAGCCCCCCACCTAAATACGCCCCTGTACATATTCTGTAAAATATCGCGGTACGTACCGCGATACAGTGTGCCGTACCACGATATACCGCGGTACGCTCACGGCGTATCGTGACAGCCCTACTTTATAATTTTCAGGTTTTTATGTCCCTCACTATAGTAGTGGGGGACATATTGTTTTTGCCCCGTCTGTTGGTCTGTTGGTCCGTTGGTTGGTCTGTTGGTTGGTTGGTTTGCGCCAACTTTAACATTTTGCATAACTTTTGCTATATTTAAGATAGCAGCTTCATATTTGGCATGCATGTGTATCTCATGGAGCTGCACATTTTGAGTGGTAAAAGGTCAAGGTCAAGGTCATCCTTCAAGGTCAGAGGTCAAATATATGTGGCCAAAATCGCTCATTTTATGAATACTTTTGCAATATTGAAGATAGCAACTTGATATTTGGCATGCATGTGTATCTCATGGAGCTGCACATTTTGAGTGGAGAAAGGTCAAGGTCAAGGTCATCCTTCAAGGTCAGAGGTCAAATATTTGTGGCCAAAATCACTGATTTTATTAATACTTTTGAAATATTGAAGATAGCAACTTGATATTTGGCATGCATGTGTATCTCATGGAGCTGCACAATTTGAGTGGTGAAAGGTCAAGGTCAAGGTCATCCTACAAGGTCAGAGGTCAAATATATGTGGCCCAAATCGCTTATTTTATTCATACTTTTGCAATATTGAAGATAGCAACTTGATATTTGGCGTGCATGTGTATCTCATGGAGCTGCACATTTTGAGCTGTGAAAGGTCAAGGTCATCCTTCAAGGTCAAATATATGGGTCAAAATTGCTCATGTAATGTCACTTCTGCAATATTGAAGCTAGCAATTTTATGTTTGAAATGCATGTGTATCTCATGGAGCTGCACATTTTGAGTGGTGAAGGGTCAAGGTCAAGGTCATCCTACAAGGTCAAACGTCATATAGGGGGACATTGTGTTTCACAAACGCATCTTGTTAATTTGTGAAAAGATGCATATAATGGCTATATAAGACCATGGTTAATGTTCAGTATTACTGTTTCCTCACAAATATAATAAAATAAAACGAAACTTTGCGAATCTGAAACAACTTTTTTCAATTTTGTCAATTTACCAAAACGTGAAAAGATCCTTTTAACATTTCAGACATTGTAAGTATTTATGATTTGTAGGGACTCCTGCAGGCATGTGACATGGAACAATAGTTATTGACAAAGGGTTTAAACTTGGAAACAGTATATGGCTCATATTTTTCACAAGATAACTAAATTCAATGTATTACTAATGTGTCAAACCAAACAATAGACATAACATAGACAACGTTTTAGTGTTTGTCAAAAGTATTGACTATGGATCATTGACAATACATGTAGTTAACCTGTCAGAATAATGTTGCTCATATGATATATGATTTTATTTTTTGAAAGCAAAAGTGCCCAGCCAAAGAAAGTATGATAATATTGTATTATATCTATGCATAGAAACATAATTTTACAATTTCTATGTTACTATTGTTTGTAACATTTTGAGGAGATTGTGACTAAAATTTCACACTTTCGATATTTTTGGGACTTTGTTCATGATCTTGCATAAATAAATGTGTTTTCATGACAACACCACACACAAATTGCAACAAATATTGTCCAAGATGACAGTAGCCAAATGCAGATTGACGACGAACATGTTGAAGCTATTTGTACAAGTCCTATGATACTTGAGACTGTTGATGACAAAGTCATGCACCGAGCAATGGTGCTCATGAAACACTGGAAACAGTTGTACAAGTTTAAGATGGTGTAGGCAAATTCATTAAAATACCATTGTTCAATTGGTACAATTCACAACTTGATTTTCCCAATTGGAAGATTTTGCGACTCATTTTTTCCCAATCTGATGATTTCATGACGCGAAAAATTCTCAAGGGCATGTGTACCGGACCCCTTCCCAATTGGGTGAAAAAAATCACTAAAAGTAGATCACAGTTACAGTACAGATCTAGTAAAGCAAACTCCGACATTAAGATATGGCAAATTAAAACATATTCCAAGCGAATTCATGCACATAATTTCACTATAGAAATAAAACTGTTTATCTGAAAAATATTTAGGTCTCGGTAAAATTTGGGTCAATGGATATAAAAGTGGTCAACAGGTTAAAGGTTACGCAAAAATTGTTGAAACTTTAGAAGCTACCCTTATGATTCATTGGTCCGAATTTGTATCATAGCAATATCACAAAAACTGTCAATTCTAAGTTAAGTGTATTTAAAACTTAGGTTACCATTTTAATTCTTAGAAAAAGCTTATAGACACTATAAATGCTATAATTTGTTTAACTTAGTCAAATTAAACTTGGTCTGAATGGTTAAGGGTCACATGGTTTATGTAGATTTTATAAGTATCAACATACTATGCACCATCAGTGCCCCCAACATGCAAAGCCAATAGGTTTATAATTGTTTATGTTGACTAACATCCTTAATGTTAGTTATGATCCTGAAGTCTAGATTACATTCCACACTCCATGGACCACATCCTTTTAACCCTTTCAGTGCGGGAACCGAATTTTAAAGGCCTTTGCAAACAGTTTGGATCCAGATGAGACGCCACAGAACGTGGCGTCTCATCGGGATCCAAACTGTTTGCTATTCTGATAGTATTCTTAGAAAAAAAAATTGAAGAAAATGCTAATTTTAGAAATTCAGTAGATTACATTTTAGCAGACGACAAATTTTCCAGCATGCAAAGGGTTAAACACTTAGACAGACCAAAAACTTTTTATACATGTTATATTCTGAACGGGCTTGTCACTTAGGTTTTGTAAATTTATGTCTAATGTTGTAAATGCATAGTGATTCTCTACAACAGTGGTTTAAATTTGAATGCAGTTGTATAAGCTGGTCACAAAAAGAGGTTCACACAATTTGTATAACAAAATGACTGTTAAATATTCTTTGCTTTAGTATATTCCTTGCATCTTGTATTTTGGTCCTCTAAAAATAGTTTTAGCTTATGTGGTTATTGGCCTGTCAGCTAAACGACTGAAGGGATCGACTTATTTTTCGTGGGAATGTTACGAGTCAGCTATGTGGTGGGAACGGCTTACTTAGTATAGGGAAAAATCAATATAGAAAACAGAGGAGTGCAAAACTAAATAAAAGAGGAGTGCAGTATATTGTTTTATGTCGACTTAGTAAGTCATTCCCACGACATAGCTAACTTGTTCCATCGAGTTATTATGTCGTGGGAACAAGATAGAAAAGGAGGATTGCATTTAAAACAAAAGAGGAGTTAATGTCACCTCTATGGCAACGTACATTAGAGATCTAGCTAATATATTTTTCAAACCTCAATCAAGTGTCTTAATATCATGCCACTTGAAATAAAAGAGATCCCAGTGGACACAGTTTTATATACCATTTATTGACGCAATATATTTAAAATGTGCTGAAATCATTATGTTATTGATAGTATACTACAGCATTTTTCTATCATGTATAATACCAGAAAAATGAACTTGTTCTGTAATTATATTTCCGCTAGGTTATGTTTTTGTAATGTTCTTGGTGTTGCTAACCCTTTCCCAAATAAGAAGCAAAGTGGAAATGGCTTTTGCAACCATCATACAACCTGAACAGCCTGCGAGTAACTCGCAGGCTCTTCAGGTTTTATGCTGTTTGCTGCTTATCAGTGGCTCATGGTTGGAAATGAAGCCTTTAAAACTTAAAACTAGTAAGAAATGTATTGTATTTAATTTAACTTTCAAATGGACTTCAAATGAGTCAATTTGAAAGTGTATCTAAGTGGTAAAGGGTTAAACTACATTCGGCAGCAATCATCTATACACAAAATGTTGTACCTTTTAACATAATATATTTTTTGATAAAATTCTAATTTGCTGACTGACATGGAAATTACATGTACTTATTTTAATATTTTCATCAATAGTAACTTTGCATAAAACAGGGAAACTACATTATGAAGTTAACATTGACTTATCAATGCCAATTTGAAGTTTAAAACACCAAAATTGTAAAATATATAGAAGATTTTAGTTGAATTTGCTATGATAACATTACAATTGTAAGAATTTAATATTCATCCTCTACATATACACCATCTACGTACTGCAGCAGGAAGATTTTAATACTTAGTCATGTCAGCACACTTAAACCGCTGCTTCAAAACCATTAGTGTTCTTCTTAACAAGGAAGATTATTGACAGCTGGTCGGTTGATAGTGAGAAGTGTTTAATCAAAACTAAGTGATGTCGGAAACATATATAGACTAGAACAATACCCTCTTTGTGAGTATGCACTTGACAAAGTATTTTGCTTTTATCAAATAAAAACCCCTGTTTAGTCAACAAGTTTCTTTTCAGAAGATTAAATGTGTACACTTTTGATTGTATTATTATAGTGAAACAGCCTATTTACTAATACTAGTATGTTGAATAAAAACCCTGTTCACAGTGCTCTGTTAATTCATACACATATGCACCTAGCTTAATATGTTCTTCTTAGCTAACACTAACACAATGTGTTGACTGTTAGCTTTTGTGATGACATTTTGCCCATTGTTAAACATGCATTGTCCGTTGTCAAAATTTTACACGGTTAACACACTAGAGATTATTTTTGGTTCCAAATTCATGAAATGCTCACTGATGTCCTGACTCCTGAAGAGGCCCTCCCTGCTGTCCATTGAGAAGAACTGTAAAGTATTTCATTGATTCATAACCAGTGTGTCTAGTTTAAATATTGATGGATATTCTTCTGTCACTGTCACTCTTAACTATCAGTTTCTTAAAATATTAGTTTTAACAGCAATTTTCATACCAGTTTAGTGCAAATTTCCTGATTGTTCGATTAATAAATTATGCTGTTTTGAACTGTTTACTGGTTTAAATATTTTATTTCGATTACTGTGTAAAAGTGTTGTGATTGGTCATAGTTCAGTGTTATTTGTTTATTTTCAATGTCTAGTGGACATTGTCCACTGACCAAGTTATTTGACCGAGTTCTTCTTGGGATACAGCACTTATTCTAGATCATTAAGATTTTGTTCCCTAAAAAAAGAGTTGATCTTTTTAGCAAGTGCATTATTCATCTGCTTGCTTAAATGTTATGATTGTGTTCAGTCCGTTAATATTTAAGACCTTTCACTGTTAATGATTTAATCAGTAAACTCAAATTGCTTGCCTTTTTTTTTATGAATATGAAGAATGAGTGTCTCTTTAATTATTGTTCTCCAATCTTCATACATACAGTGTAACTTTAAATAGATAATCGTTGTTAACCAGGTTTTCCGAATTATTGTACTCCAATCTTCATACATACTGTGTAACTATAAATAGATAATCGTTGTTAACGAGGTTTTTCGAAGGAAAAAACTGGTTATTAGATTGACGAATGTTGGCGGGCGGGCTGGCGGGCGGGCGGAACAAGCTTGTCCCGGCCATAACTTTGTCGATCATTGTGAGATTTTAAAATCATTTGAAACATTTGTTCACCATCATTAGATGGTGTGTCGCGCGAAAGAATTACATCTCCAAGGTCAGGGTCACACTTTGAGTTCAAAGGTCAAAATTGGCTATTAATGGGCTTGTCTGGGCCATAACTATGTCATTTATTGTGAGATTTAAAATCATTTGGCACATTTGTTCACCATCATGGGACGGTGTGTCGCACGAAAGAATTACGTCAATATCTCCAAGGTCAAGGTCACCACGACTAAAATAAGATTTATTTTGAAATATATGGGATTAATTATAAACAATCAGTTCAGTTTGAGTTGTCTCCCTTTATCATACTTTTTTTCACATTGAAAACCTGATTTTGTGACAATTTTGTCCCTTGTTGAATTGTAGTTTTATTTGAAGAAATATTACATTTTAAATTTAAACTGCACATCTAGGGGAAGTTTCATTTATTGCATGTCTATATGAGCTTTTGTAAGTATTGTAAACATTGTAACAAAAGAAGTCATTGTCTTTTATGATTTACTTTTTAATTCAGTAATATGGTTCAAATGATGTCTGCACAACACAAGGAGCAGGTGTCTAGATAATGTTCTTAAACTATTTTATCACATGCTATACCCTGTTTCCAATCTAATACAACCATTACATATTTGTGTATATGACACATGTGTAATGCAACATTTTTAAGCGTTTTCATGGGCTTAGTTTTTGTTTATTGACCAATGGCCTTTTGTTATTTTGCTTTGTAAAAGCCGAGGCATTCCAAATGACGTCAGGAAATTTAAACAATATTCAAGATTTATCATTATGTTTGCATAAATATTTATTTTATTTTCTCATTTAAAAGCATGTGATAAAACAGATATGACACTCGTTGTCATATCATACCATATTTTATTAAACTCGTCCAGGAAATTCGTTAGTAAGGTCGCCAAAGGCTCGCTTACTAACAAAATTCCAGAACTCGTTTAATAAAATATGGTATGATATGACAACTCGTGCCAGATCCTATATAACTAAAAAATTCAAATAAGAAATAGATTACACGTGGTAGGAAATTAATCGTGGTAAAAGGTGAACATTCTCAAAAGAGCAATATCTTTTTGTCCTCTATTTTTTAGAACTGTCTGCAAAAACGTCGTAAAATCCATTTATTGTTTGGAAATTAGTTAAAGAGTCAGCTTGTTTAATAAATCCTATATAATAATAATATTGCTTGTATTCATAACAATCCTTTAATAAACCAACAATATCTTTGCACCCCAAACATAAAGATTTGTTTAAAATTGAAAAAGTTATTTTTGGAAAAATATTTAGCACCATGGCCATCAGCCTTAAATAATGTAATGTATTGTATAATAAGACTTGAAAACAGTATTGTTATAATGGGGAAATGATATGCTTCTTTATAGTGTTATTTTTACAGAATGTTAATGTTTTTGTTGAGATTGATTATAGCAGTAGACAAAGCATACTATTCAGTACCTATTCATATTCAATGTAAGGAAATAAGACTTGGTATTACAAATACAACAAGATGTGTTTGTGAAACACTATGCCCCCCCCCCCATATAAGACCTTTGACCTTGAAGGTTTCTCTTGACCTTTCACCACTCAAAATGTGCAGCTCTATGAGATTCACTTGCATACCAAATATCAAGTTGCTATCTTCAATATTGCAAAAGTTATGGCAAATGTTAAAGTTTGACGCAAACAAACAAACAAACTGACAGGGCAAAACACAATATATATAGACTGGGGGAAATAAACATTAATGATATAAACACATTGTGGCTAGAGATTGACGGTATATATTTTATTGTCAGAGGAAATTTAAAAGACCTACACAGTATAGATTTGTAAATAGTATTAAACACAGATTTGACATACCGGTATACACAATACCATTAAAGCAGATGAACAATTACGGGTCTGGTCAGTTTTTTTAAATATTTACTTATGTCTCCCATAATGATATAACAAATCATAACATATTAGATAATTTAATTCAGCATGTTCTAATTACTTTTTTTACATGCAACATTTTATTTATAAATGCTATACATACTTATGTTCAAACTTAAGTTAATTTGTATGTAAAAAGGTAGTTTTTTGTACAATTCTTGAAATAAAAATTAGATTTTTACAATAATGTATGTAGACAATTATATTTATGATCCAATCAAGAAGCTGCACATGAAATACTCTGTATATAAAATACCAAACTAATATATAAAATACATATTACTATATGCAATGCTCGTATGTATGTAATGTTCTAAAGAGAAAACAAAATTTCAAAAACATTAAAAAATAACTTTGATGTTCATCTTGTTGCAAAATAAACTCCATTATTGTGATTCAAATGTAGAATGTTAATAATAGTAAAGTGAAAATTCCTGAGCTCCAACCGGGGATTGAACCACGGTCTTCTAAGTGGTAACCAGAAACTCTAGCTGCGTCGCTAAGCAGCTAGCTAAACAGCAAGGCTGTTGGAAATTGCTTAATTTAAGTACAATATAAGATATATATTTTACAACACTTTATTTCACTCCTATACTAATTTCATCATTGTTGACGGTTAAAGTGTATCTCGAAAGTGAATGAAAATATGACCAAAAAAAATTACCGGTACATGCACATTGGTATATACTCATTCCAAATCACAGGTGGCGTGTGAATTAATGATATTAATTAGTGAAAACATCTTTTTGAAAAAACAAAAATCAATTAATAACGAAATGTCAACTTCTCTGAAAATAATATGTCACTATCAAATATATATATTGTTATAATTTTGTTATTTTTCATTCAAACTGTGTTCCAAACAAGATGCTTATTTGTTGAAATCATAATTGTATGTCCCAATTTGTGTTATAATTCATCATGATCTAAGACAAACAATGTTTTAAAGTTCTGGATGGGGTTGTAGAAATTAAAGCTGATTTGTTCATGCTGTAGTAAAACTCTTTGTTGAGGTAAATTCTCATTTTGAAGATTCTTTAGGTCGACAAAGTTTGGCATGATACCGTCTGGGAAGTGGTCTGAGAAAACCTGTCTATAAAACATTTGAATATAATTCTTCTGGCTATTTGCTCTTTCCCAGTCTGTTTTTGTATAATTACTAATTATTAGTCCTTTGGTAATTTTTTCAGAAAATGTACTGACTCTGCTTATAAAATTGTGGCATTCAAAGATGCAGCAGTAGTATTTTCCTAGTGTTTATAATGAAACCAGAAGTAGGTATACTGTCCCGCACGAACGACAACTCTGTCAAGACGGAATTATGAAAATCCGGAATTACTCAATTGCAACAAATTAAGCAACTTTATTCATTGAAATTTAGAAACCTTATATAATGATTCTGCTTATAAATTCATGTTGGGTTGTTGGCTGAATTCATGGTAAATTTAAAGAGTATTACTCTTAATACGCAAATGATTTTCTTTCTATAAATTTAGATCGATGTATACTTTTATAGTGGCACTGTGGATTGCACTTGGTATTGGTCTGGCCAAAGCTCAAGTCAATTTTACTGATGTAGAAATATTTGTTCCTCTAAATGACTTAAATCATGTGCAATCTGTACAATCCATTTAAGATCAACATTTTGGTAATGGCGTCATAGTGATAATAATAGCTTTTGAACTAATTGCACGTTTACAGATAGTTAAATAATTTCAATATTACTAATAGATTTTTACTTGCATATAACTGAAGTGGGGGCCAGAGTAATATTGGTGTGAAATAGTGATTTTATTGAATATGCAAGTTCAAATAAAGTGTCATAATTTCAATATTGAGGAACACTTAAGTTATTTAAAAAGTGTTTGGCAAAGAGTTGGTCAAACGTGGTCCATCTTTGATAATAATGAGGTTCTCAAGTACATGTTTAGCTCACCTGAGCACAAGCTCACCTTGTGATTGCCTTGTCTGTTGTGTGTTTGGCGTCGTGCGGCGTAAATATTTGCCTTGTTTACACTCTAGAGGTTACATTTATTGTCCGATCTCCATGAAATTTGGTAAGAAGATTTGTCCTAATGATAACTTGGGCGAATTCGATAATGTGTCTGGTTGGTTAAAAAAAAAAACAGCCATTGGGCTGGGCATTTTACCTTAAATGGCTATATTAAAACCTTGGTAACACTCTGGAGGCCATATTTATTGTCCTATCTTTATGAACCTTGGTCAGAAGAATAGTCCCAGTGATATCTTGGACGAGTTCGAAAATGGTTCTGGTTGGTTGAAAAACATGGCCACCAGGGTTGGGGCATTTTTCATAATACATGTATGGCTGTAGTAAAAACTTGTTAACACTCCAAACGTCACATTTATTGTCCAATTTTCTTCATGAAACTTATCAGAATATTTGATATCGTGGATGAGTTAGAAAGATGGTTTTGGTTGGCTTTTTTCCTAATGTGGCTATATATTTCTTTCATAAAACCTTGATAACACTGTAAAGGCCACATTTATTGTCTGATCTTCATGAAACTTTGTCAGAATTTTTTTCGCAATGATATCTTGGTCAAGTTGCAAAATGGTTCCGGTTTGTTAAAAAAAATGGCTGCCAGTGGGCAGGAAATTTTTCCTTATAATTACGGTTTTGGTAAAAACTTGTTTACACTCTTAAAGTCACATTTATTGTCCAATCTTCATGAAACTTGGTCAGATTTGTTTTAATGATATCTTGGATGAGTTTGAAAATGGTTCTGGTCTGTTGAAAAACATGGCCACAATGGGGGCTTGCAATTTATCCTTATATAGCTATATTAAAATCTTGTTAGCACTATTAAAGTTACATTTATAGTTCACTCTTCATGAAACTTGGGCTGGACAGAACATGTCAGTTCCTTTGTATCTGAGGTGAGCGAATTTGGGCTTTTCAGACCATCTTGTTTGTTATAATCTGTGGATTTTCAATATTTGAGTATTTTAAATAAGAAGTATTTGACTGATAATGATTAGTTTTTATAATTATATTGATAACATGAACTATTAATCCATTATTGGTCCTTAATTGTTATCGTAATTAGTGTTACTAACTAACTATTGTTTTACTAAGTTGCTTTACAAATTAATTGAATTTATGTCACTTTCAAATAACTTTTCAACTTTAAATTGAAATTTAAAAAGATATTATATCATACAAAAAGCAGCCATTAGTGTTTAAGTGCATGTATAGACCATTTTCCAACTCAACTCTCATATCAAGAAAACAAATGTTTTGACCAAATTTCATGAAAATTGAACCCAAAATGTGACTTCCAGAGTGTTCACATGTTTTCACTTTATACGTAAAGAGAAAAATGCCCCGCCCACTGGCGGCCATAATTTTTTACTGATCAAGACCATTTTCAAACTCTTTCGAGATATCTATAAAACCAATGTTTTGACCAACTTTCATGATGATTTAAGTTCTTCAATAGGTCTTTCATACAAAGCTATCGGTGCTTCTTTGATCCTGTCATTGAGAATTAAAGAAACGTACTTGGTGAGAGCCGTTACGCCTTGAATATATTTAACATGATATCTCTCCCCAGTGAATTCCGTTCAGATAAATGGCCATGCAAGCTCAATATCAGATATATTATACCTATTAAAAGGTTACTAAAATGAAAATAACTTTCAAATTAAAAATAATTGACCAGTCGCCAAATACGCGATTGCCCCGCGCACTGAGTTGTGTTTTCATAAAACGCTTTATCCATTACTTCGACAGTCTTAGTTTGTCGTACACTGTGGTCGCAATAAACGAAATCTGATTGAGTATTGCTTGAGTTTGATTGACATCTGGCGAATGGTCAATTGTGTGTATAGGCCCCCAATAGAGTGTGGCATATGGCAGTCTCACTGTTCACCGTCAGGCCGTCTGTCTGTCAGTCTGTCTGTCTGGAATCGGTTTTAAACTATTTCAGACACTGACCTAAGTTTTGTACGAGTCTATCTACATTACCATGGAGTTTTCTAGCCATTTTTGCAAAAGAAATCTGGTTAAATAGAGTTTATCGAGAAAAATGGCAAATTTGGGAATTTTTTGTATCAACAAAAAGGACCATTTCGGGATTTTTTCATCATCAAATATTGACACAACATTTATTTTCCTGGCCATTTTGGGAAAACATTTTATAGATTTTATTTATATATCATGTAGGATGTTTAAAAAATTAAATTGAGATATAGAGTCTAATAATCATAAGACACTTATTTCTAAGTGTCTAAGGGGGGGAGTGGGGAATTGGGATTTTTTTATAATTTCGGGTTTGGATTGGGTCCGTTTGCTTTGGGATCGGGTCTGTTTTACGGCCTATTTTACATAGCAGGAAAACCCCTAATTGACTTACAGATCAACTTTGAGTTTCGTTCTTGAACATTTTGATTTTTTACGAAGTAACATGACTTGGACTTGAAACTTTTCTCTATAATAGATCTAGCTGCTGTGCAGTTTCAAAGTGCAGTAGAAGGCATTGTGTTTCACAAACGTAGTTCGTGTTTTTAAAATTTACTGATTTATAATTTGAACGGGCAAACAAATTCAGCAAATCCATATTGTAATATATTTGAATACTGTTAACCAGTATTGCGATAGGTATTTGATACACTGAGAGCAATTTGAAACAAGCAAATTTGTTGATTTGATATCCTCCACCATAACTAAAAAGTGTTTGACCGGCTGACAGATGGGCTGACAGCAGACGGATGGACTGATGGATGGACAAACAATGCCAAAATTATATCCTTCTGCCTTTGGCGGGGGATAACAAGTGAATTCCTTGAACTGATATCCACGGCTATAACTAAAAGGTTTGTGACACACGGATGGAGGGACTGACAGACTGACAATGTCAAAACTATATCCCTCTGCCATTGATGGGGGATAAAATTTGTATGAAAAACTAGAACACTGATGGTAAACATCTTGAACATAATATATCATAAAATTAGTTGTTGTCTAACGGAAACGTTTTTTTTTAATGTATAATTTGCTGTACAAACTGAATTATTAAATGTAAAAGTCAATTTGCTTATTTAAAAGTAATTTATACTATTTTTAGTTTGATATGTACTGTAAACTTCACATTTGCATATCGATGGTCCCCATTTCAAATGTCGAACTTACAAAAACTCAACTTTCCAGGAGGGCTATTTTTTCATTTTCATAACTATATGCAAAAAGCAGCAGTTAAAAATTATTCGGCTTCGCATTTTACAATAATATTCAGCTTCCCATTTTTTAGTATCAGCTTCAAATGTTTGCATAATTTTATTTCCACAATCACAGTTCAGCATTTTATCATATGGCCAGTTTGGGGTGTTTTGATTGGTTAGGTGGTTCACCATTTTCTGGGCATGTGCGCACTGATTTCCTGCCCTACACAGTGCAAAAATCACGATATGTCAAAAAAATGTAGGTTCAGCATTTTGAATGGGGATCATCGATATACCACCTGAATAACTGTTTATGAAATGGAATACTCTTATCAGATAATAATATCAGTTCACAAGCTATAGCTTCAATGGATTTTGATGTCTATTTAAAATCAAGTTCAAATAATAATGATTTATTAGTATAACTGCTATATAGGATTTCATAACGAGGCTGAATGTGTAACTGTCTTTTCCTTTGCTAATGCAAATTTTGGAGAATACGAGTTACCCATTATCTTAACATCGATAATTGCTCAAAACAAAGATATACAATAGCCGTATAATACTAATTACATAAGTGTACCTAAGTACAATTATCAAAAGTATCAAATCGATTTGACAAGAATAAGGTGTTGAGAGTGGAATTTAAATCATTTTGGTCAAAACAATAGACACTATGTAGACGGGGACGTTTTTTACTAGCTCACCGCATTTCGGAGGATTTCTTTTATAGTCGCTGTATCACGGTTGATATTGGTGGTCTTATTTTGATGTTAAGAGTGATCACCCATCAATAGTAATTTGTGCTGGAATTTTGGGGTTTTAATACTGGTTCCCTTTTTTGTAATGTGAAATATTATATAATGACTGTGTATGCAGAAAAAACGACTAATTCTGAATCAGAGACGCAATAGCAATCGACTTAAGATGTACTATAGATCCACAAAGATGTTAACAGCTAGTTAAATTCAGTAGCAGCATAGCCAAATGTACATAGTAAAACAAAGAACAAAGAACATCTTTAGAAATAGCATTAATACAAATTTCGAAAGTTTAACTTCAGTTGTCTAAAACACACACACAAAGTAAAGATAGATAAATTATGAAGTGATTATAAACTTATCAATATGTGGCATAGAATATGGAATGTTTGCACATCAATTGTAACTAGAAATGGCGCGGCAGAGGCCGACGCGTATCTCCACGACGCATGTTTGACCCAGGGGCGCCCCAGGGTTACTGGTAATGGGGCCATGCATAGTTGAGATTGGCCGTATTGTTATAAGAGAAGTTCAGTATCAATAAGAAGTGAATCAGTGTAGAAATGAAGAAGTTTTGGTAAAAAGTAATTTTGGGTGGGTGTGACCTATGTGGGAGGGGCGCCCCCGGGTTGTTAATCGGCCATGCATAGTTGAGATTGACCGTATTGTCATAAGAGAACTTCAGTATCAATTGGAAGTGAATCGGTGTAGAAATGAAGAAGTTATAGCAAAAGGCAATTTTGGGTGGGTGTATTTTATGTGGGCGGTGCGCCCCATGGTTGGTAATGGGGCCATGTATAGTTGAGATTGACCGTATTGTCATAAGAGAGGTTCAGTATCAATTAGAAGTGAATCGGTGTAGAAATGAAGAAATTTTAGTAAAAAGCAATTATGGGTGGTAGTGGTCTAAGTGTGCGGGGTACCCCAGGGTGGATAATGAGGCCATGCATAGTTGAGATTGACCGTTTTGTCATAAGAGAGGTTCAGTATCAATTAGAAGTGAATCAGTGTAGAAATGAAGAAGTTTAAGTAAAAGGCAATTTTTTGTGATTGTGGCCTATTTGGGAGGGGCGCCCCAGGGTTGGTTATGGGCCATGCATAGTTGAGATTGATCGTATTGTCATAAGAGAACTTCAGTATCAATTTGAAGTGAATCCGTGTAGAAATGAAGAATGTATAGTAAAAGGCAATTTTGGGTGGGTGTAGTCTATGTGTGCGGTGCGCCCCATTGTTGGTAATGGGACCATGTATAGTTGAGATTGACCGTATTGTCATAAGAGAGGTTCAGTATCAGTTTGAAGTGAATCGGTGTAGAAATGAAGAAATTTTAGTAAAAGGCAATTTTGGGTGGGTTTGGTCTAAGTGGGCGGGGTGCCCCAGGGCTGATAATGGGGCCATGCATTGTTGAGATTGACCGTATTGTCATAAGAGAGGTTCAGTATCAATTTGAAGAAAATTGGTTTAGAAAAGAAGAAGTTATAGTAAAAGGCAATTTTGGGTGGGTGTGGTCTATGTTGGCGGAGCGCCGCAGGGTTGGTAATGGGGCCATGCATAGTTGAGATTGACCGTATTATCATAAGAGAGGTTCAGTATCAATTTGAAGTGAATCGGTGTAGAAATGAAGAAGTTATAGTAAAAGGCAATTTTGGGTGTGTCCGGTCTATGTGGGTGGGGCGCTCCAGGGCTGGTAATGGGGGCCATGCATAATTGAGATTTACCCTATAAAGGAAAAGGAAAAATGCAACTGCCATGTATCAGAAAGCATATGCCAGTAGTTAAATTACGAATATCAACTAACAGCATGCATGTACTGGCCGATATTCCCTTCCATATGTGTACATCATTATATAAACTGTCAGTTCTAAATACTGTTTGAGGAAAATGATCAGATATATTATACTAAAATTGGTTTATGTAAGAAACTATTTTATTGTCATTATAATTCTATGTTCATAACATGGCATTTATTAGAGCAATTAAAAATGTGGTGTGTTAAACACTTTGGGATACAGTTTTTATCTACACAGCTTCTTTGTGCAGTTAAAAGTAATCAATACACTCAGTACCCAATAGTCAGGTGACAGTATACATAGTTACACTGTTTGCTCCTATCATACAAGCGCCATTTGACAGTGAACTTGGTTGCTGTTCAGTTCAGTTCAAAATTTCATGTTCAAAATTTCATATTACTTGCCTGTGTTAAATAATAATTGTGTGTGTTTTCTGGGATATTTATTGTAAATATATACTTGGACATAAATATTTCAATTGATTTTAGATTGAATAATCTTGTTTGTTGAAAGTGAATTATCAAAATGGCGACATCTGCATTTTCTAGAAATTTTTATTTGGTTAAATATTATTGTTGTACAATCTGCGAGAAAGAACGGTCTGTAGAAATAGATGCAGATTTTTACTGTAAATCATGTCTTAAATACTTCTGCAGAAGATGTATAAACTCCCACAGACAGCATGGTTGGTTGTTTTTCAAAAAATCTCCTTATGGAAAGGATAAAATAATGAAGTGGCCACTTTCTAAGAAGATGGAGACTTGTCTTTTAACATGCGCCATACACAAGAGTGAACAAATAACAATGTACTGCGAGGACCACAGTCAGCTGTGCTGCTCTAAATGTGTTGAACTTAATCACAGGTAGCTTATTATTACTTATTTTATATCAGTATACATTATTGCATTGTATTACCTGTATGCAACAGGGGCGTCGGAAGCACATTAACATCCCGTCTGTAGATCTGCGATAGTAATTAGCACTTTTCTATAGAATTCTATAGAAAATTATATGGAATTCAATGGAAATCTATGGAATTTGATGGAATTCCATTGTTTCAAAATTTTGCTGGTTGTCTGAAATGTATTTGTAGTTTAATACATGTATGAATTTACTTGCATCATGTATTTTGTATTTAAAAGAAAATGCAATAAATATTATTATAAATTTGTTCTAGAAATTGGAACAGTTCTGGAACTGTTCCATATTTGTGTTCTAAAACGTATATTCTGAAATTGTTCCAAAACAGTTTTTTTAGAATAAATCCAGAACATTTGTGATAAATGGCTTAGGACTGAAACTGTTCCAATAATATTCAAGAATCTTTTTAGAACATTTCAAGGACAAAATAAGGTTAAGAAATTTCTAAAAATGTTTTAAAATGTAGTTCTAAAACACATCTAGAACCCTTTAAGAAACAGTAAGTTCTACAAAAGTTCTAATGGGGAATAATAACACATATAGAACACCTTACAATTACAACTAGCCAACTAGACTTCATAGTAGTGACAGCAGCAGCAGCAGTAGTAGTAGTAGTAGTTGTAGATGTAATAGCTGTATTAGTAATAGTGGTTGTTGTTGTTGTAGTAGGTGTTGTTGTTGTAGTAATTGATGTAGTACCAGTAGCAGTTGTGTTTTTTATATCAGTAGAGGTGGTGGTGGTAGTAGTGGTAGAAGTTGTAGTAGTAGCAGTAACAGTTGATGTAGCAATAGTAGTAGCAGTAGTAGCAGTAGCAGCAGTTGTTGCAGTTGTTGCAGTAGTAGCAGTTGTTGCTGCTGTTGCTGTTGCTTCTGTTGTTGTTGCTGCTGTTGTTGTTGCTGCTGTTGTTGTTGCTGCTGTTGTTGCTGATGTTATTGTTGTTGTTGTCGTTGGTGTTGTTGTTGCTGTAGTTATTCTGCAGAAGAAGTAGTAGCAGTAGTAGTTGTAGTTGTTACTTTCAAAGCAATTTATACAAGTCAAAATTCCTTAACCCTGTCCAAGTGGTATACACACTGTTTTTTCTCAATATCAAACTCAGCCAGTCCAGGTTGTCAAATAACAATCTATCTGATAAGCCCAGTGTGTGCTGTGCATCAGATGTTGGGTATGTTTGCTGCAAATCTATTGGTTATAAGATATAACAGCCTTTTCTAATTGGCTGAATTCAAATACAGAAAGTTTAGATTGAAACATTGAGTTAAGACATGGTAGACAATGTGGTTTAACTTGTTAAAATAAAGTTAGAGAAATTTAACGAACAGTAGAGTTAATTAGTTTTTCCATTAATAACACTTTCTTAAAATACTTATGTATTTATATCATTTGGAAAGTGACATGAACTTTTGTTAAAGAATGATGCATACAGTTTTTGAGCAGTCTGTCTAGGAATAGAACAACAACTGAAGGTTTGTGATTATCCCCACGCTTTTTGAAAAAAGGTGGGATATTGTGGTTATCTCCGCCGTCCGTCCGTCCGTCTGTCTGTCTGTCTGTCTGTCCGTCCGTCCTGGCCACTATCTCCTCCTACACTAAAAGCACTAGAACCTTGAAACTTACACACATGGTAGCTATGAGCATATGTGCGACCCTGCACTATTTGGAATTTTGATCTGAACCCTGGGTCAAAAGTTATAGCGGTTGGGGTGGGGCCGCGTCAGAAATTATCACTCATTTTTTTAGGTTATTTTACATTGACTTCCTTATTTCTACACCGATTCACTTCAAATTGATACTGGACCTCTCTTATGACAATACGGTCAATCCCAACCATGCATGGCCCCATTCCCAACCCTGGGGCACCCCGCCCACATAGGCCACACCCACCAAAAATTTCCATTTACTATAATTTTTTCATTTCTACACGAATTCACTTCAAATTCATACTGAACTTTTGTTATGACATAAGGGTCAATCTCAACTATGCATGGCCCCAATCCCAACCCTGGGGCGCCCGCCCACATAGGCCACACCCACCAAAAAATTCCATTTACTATAATTTTTTCATTTCTACACGGATTCACTTCAAATTGATACTGAACTTCTCTTATGACATTAGGGTCAATCTCAACTATGCATGGCCCCATAACCAACCCTGGGGCCCCGCCCACATAGACCACACCCACCCAAAATTGCCTTTACTATAATTTCTTCATTTCTACACCGATTCACTTCAAATTGATATTGAACTTCTCTTATGACAATACAGTCAATCTCACCTATGCATGGCCCCATTACCAACCCTGGGGCGCCCCGCCCACATAGACCACACCCACCCAAAATTGCCTTTTACTATAATTTCTTCATTTCTACACCGATTCACTTCAAATTGATACTGAACCTCTCTTATGACAATACGGTCAATCTCAACTATTCATGGCCCCATTACCAGCCCTGGGGCCCCGCCCACATAGACCACACCCGCCCAAAATTGCATTTTACTATAATTTCTTCATTTCTACACCGATTCACTTCAAATTGATACTGAATTTCTCTTATGACAATACGGTCAATCTCAACTATGCATGGCACAATTACCAACCCTGGGGCGCCCTGCCCACATATGTCACACCCACCCAAAATTGCCTTTTACTATAACTTAGTTTTTAGTTCTCTTTCTAAAGACCATTTAACAACTTAATATTTAAAACAATACATGAATTATGTTCCATATACATTTTCATTATGTGCTTTAATTACCATTGACCAGTTGATGGAAAATATTGCATAGTTTGGCAGGGAAATAATCCAAGACAGCAAAGCAGCTCTTTAGGCGCATTTACCTAGATGACTTACAGGGCCACAAATTCATGGTAAATATTGTCATGCCCTGGGCTAGATAAGTTATTAAATGTTAACCACCTGAAAGTATTTTGTCTTTTTGGAATCCAATATATTGGTCTAGTCAGTTACACTTTTCTGGATCCTGGGATAACTTTAAAAGTTCTAAATATTTTTTCATGAAACTTGAAACATGAACAGATGACAATAAGGACATTATGCACGTCATTTCATTCCGTTCATAATGCAAGAATTATGGTTGCTATGGCAACAAATATATTAAAAAAACTTAAAATATTGGAGTTTCACAGGTAGGGGACCATATTGCTTGGCAATCTCTTGTTATAGTTTGAATGTAAATAACTCTTTACTTTAGACATTTTTATGATTTGTTATTCTGTAGAGCACATGTGAGCAGTATACAATGTATCTCATACCAAAAAGGACCCGGAGGCTGTGACTGGTGTTCAATTTTCTCAGAAAAAAAGGAAAATGGGAGTGGAAAACTTGGACAAACATTTTTAAAACAAGCCTCTGTGTTAAGCCTGGCATTCTGTGGCTGGTGACATGTTTTATTTTGGATTGACTTCTTGTGTAAAACAGACCAGTTATTTATTTTGTGAATTGTATTTTGTGTTTGTTTTTTGTCTTAATTTAATTGTGTTTTTTTAATTTAGGAATTTGAAACTTGGATAATCGAATAAAGTCCGTGTTCAACAGTACTGAGCATAGCATAATAAATAACAAATTTACAACAGTTGTTAATTTGTTATGTATTATTATTAACTATGCTCAGTACTTGGATACTGGCTGTCTGCATGGGAATTTGTTTTCTAGAAAGTTGGTTTCAGACTTTAATATTTGAAGTTAATTTTCGGAACTTTTCTAGAATTGTACTGGAACACATCGACTAGAACTGAACTTCTGTTATCATACTGAAAGTGTTCTAGAATTATTAAAGACAGTTGTAGTTATTGGTTCAAAATCAATCAAATGCCATGATCTATTTTCTGCTTTTTCTATATTTTAATCCAGTTTTCTATTGAATTCCAATAGTGCCTTTTCATCGATTTTTAGTTGGTCGAGAAAATTTACAGACCTTGTTTTGCAAATCAGTATGTGCTTAGAAGCCTTAGCTATGCTAAGAACCGTAACTCACTATGCTAGGAACGATTACCGCTCCCTGTCTGCACTGCAGACGATGAATACTAAGGAGCGTCTGCTCTACTACTCAGTGAGGGTATTTACCAGGTTGTAAGACGACATTGGCCTGTCTAGTGTTTATCATTTAAATCTGTACATATTGGCTGTTTTCAGGGAAAACGGGGTTTAATGCATGTCAAATAAGATTAGCCTGTGCACACTGATTAGCCTGTGCACACTGATTAGCCTGTGTACACTGATTAGCCTGTGTAATGCGCACAAGCTAATTAAGGACGACAACAGCGAACAACTTCAGTGCCTCCAGCCCTTTGATTATAATTATTTTGTGGCAGGTTTGTTGACATTTTTAGTTTAAATCTGAGTTTTCATGTAATTTTCAGACCGTGAAATATATGTCTTTGACCCAATATCCTGTGACCTTAAAATACTTTTGGGAATGTCTGGTTTGTCTGATCTTAATTAATCTTTTTCAGAGTTTTTTTTCTATTCATATAGCCACTAAGTTAAAAACTAGTTCCAGCTTTTTAAATACATGCCAGACAGAGGGACATGTTTCTTACATGCCGATGGTGATACCTGCAAATACTCTACACATCACATTAAAAGCTCACCTGAGCACAACATTACTATGGTGAACTATTTTGATGAAATTTTGTCGTCCTTTGTCCATCAACAACATTTGCCTTTTGAACACCCAAGGACGGTCCATTACTCCAGCTAGGATTTGAAACGGGCAGGGGGGCTTTTTTGTCAAAAGGGCACTTTCGACGCGCAGTATTTTGTCAAAAGGGCAATTTCGACGCGCAGTATTTTGTGAAAAGGGCACGTTCGAGCGCGCGAGTGTTTCTGGAATGCTTTCTGTTGCATGTTAATTTATATGTTATTTATAATTGTTAGAATATATTATTCCCATTATTATTAAACCATTCAAATATAATGTCTACAATGAGGATTAAAGTAATTACAATGAATTATCATATGTAAAAAAAAAAATAATATTTTTTTTGAGGGGGCGGGGGGGGGGGCCAGGGCGGAGGTCCGGGAGGGCAGGGCGAAGGTTCGGGTTGGCAGGGCGCGGCGCCCTTCGATTTAGGCCTAGCTGGAGCAATTTCGTGGAAAATCTTCATAAAATTCATTCAGAACATTTTGTCCTAATGATATCTCAGCCACGTTTCAAGTATGGTCATGTGAGGTAAAAACTAGGTTACATGTACATGAAAGAACAATCTTGTGAACACTCTAGAGGACAAAAAAATTGCCCAGTTTTTTTATGAAACTTTTTGTCAGAATGATATACCCGATGCATTTTAAACTGGGTTGTCTATGGTTTAAACAAATAGTTTGTTAGATAAAATAAACAAGAAATATCTTTAAAAAAGATAAACGGCGTTGATTATTCAATGAATGTGATCAATGATGGCGAATGCCTTTTTCTGTGCAGTTATTAGCTGCATCACACGCAGTAAGGGATGTTACGCGGAGTTTTTGCGGCTTATTTTACATTATTACATATTGCTGGTCATAAACCTTTAGATACAAAACAGAAAACCAAAAGAAGAATGGACGTTAAACTAAAACAAATGAGTCAACCGGCCACACGAGAAGTATCCGTTTTTTATAGGCGCGTTCTTCGAACAATCCTGTTTTAGTGGTTTGTCGGGCATTGCTATATGATTCGATTATTAACAGTATCGAGAATCATCGCGCTCATGCTTAATACAATAGTCAATATGGTGGAATAATTATTGTTAAATTAATCTAAAATAATATTTATCATTGTATTGTTGAAAACACATTAATAATCTATTATTGACATATCTTAATTACATTGCTGAATATCTTCATTTAACATATTTCTATTCTAAAGAAAATTCCAGGTCACCTAGTTCACGGATAGTCTTTATTATATAACGATTATTTTACTGGCTGCAAACTCCGGTGATGAACTGTATATAAACTCTGACTTTCACACACTGGCCGCGAATTGACCCGAAACCTCGCGGGTTAAAATTCAATGCATTAAAGTGAGGCCTCGCTTCCACTGCCCTTTATACTTTTACATGTTAACATGTTGACATGAATATGGAAGTAAGTACTAAATATGAGAACATAGCCTTTAGTATAAACGCTTTTGCGCTGGTATTTCTCTGAAAATAAAAGGTGCACGCACAAACTGTATTTATTTTGAGAATTGATTGTGAAACTGTTCTATCTATTGAGCCTTTTCATTAGAGATAAAATTGTTTCATGCAGTATCACAGTGTTACAAAGACGCGGATATGTTTCCAATGTTTTGGTGTTATACTCAAATCAGCCAATGGAATAAATGAAGTGTATTCATTCGTACCTAGCCGCGGGAAATTTTATTTGAATATGATTGGACACTTACAAAGGTCAGGTCAGGTGAAAAGCTGGCTTAATACAGCACGCCGAAAAAAAAACATGTGAACACTAAAAGACAACATTTATCGTCTAATGAAACTTAGTACAATTATCCAATTAAAATCTTAGCCAGATTGCAATCTTCCTGAAAGCTCAAGAAGAGTATCAGACATTCAGCCCAGCAACCATATTTTACAGATCAATACAATATAAATATGTAATCTCTTAAACATATTCATGGTCTATCACATCAAACATATTTTTAAGCTCTACTGCCAAAGGCAGAAGAGCTTATGGGATGGCATGGTGTCTGTCTGTCTGTCTGTGTGTGTGTGTGTGCGTGCGTGCATTAGACTTTTATTGTTTATCCAATAAAGTCCACAGTTTTCATCCGATTCTTTTTAAACTTGTCCAGTTTACATTTGTCCAAATAATGTCAAGGTTGAGTTCAAAGCTAGATGACAATGTCATATTTAAAGCAAATAGAATGAACACACAGTAGAAAGTTTATATGCTTCCTCAATATCCTAGAAACTTGCTGAACATTTATTTGAGTTATTTATCCACAAAATAGGATATGATTAAAGTCAATTAATAAACATGTCTTCAATGCGGCCGGTAGTTTTGCTAAAATTACATGTATCTTTTTTTTCACACAAGAATTCACATGCGGCTCACATGTGTGACCCGCTTCTAATGAAACTTATGCTCAAAACATTGATAAAGTGTGCTGTCATAATATCTGTTTTGCATAAACATTAAACAATTTTTTTAAATGACCACCAGATGTTGGGGCTGTTTTAATCACCAGACCATGAGGAAGTGCTATAATTGTAATCACCCTTTTCGGTGTAGTTCGGTGTGTGGCTGTAGTGTTAGGTGTCCGTTTTGTACCGTCTTTGTTACCACTATAGATTCACATTTTAATATATTATCAATGAAACTTTAAACTTTGTTAGAATGTTTATCTAGACAGTATTAAGGCCAAATATGAATCTGATTCATGTGCGCGGCCGGTGCATACAAATCTTCATTATTGAATACGCCTGAAATTGGTGTCAAGATTTCACGTTGCATGCAGCACAACCGTGTATATGAATTCATTACACATCATATGTTTGGCCTATAACAAAGGCTTATTAAATAAAGTAATTTCAATGTTTTTCACACTGTCATAAACCGTATAGAAAACTGTTGTGTATGCACTGTTTGAAATTCTGAATAAAAAAATGATTTAAAAGTTATTTGAAAAAAGCATCACTTACCGGTGTGTTTACATCCATTGACATGAATTCGTGAACCCTTTTAAGTCATCTGATCCTGCTTCCTGAATATATGTCAAGGCCGAGTTCAAATTTTGTGTCATTTGTGTGTAGAAAGTAGTTTACCAGATGAACAATAAGAAAATCCTTTTTGCAACTACAGAGACCATATTTCATGACTCATTCTGAAAACAACTCAGAATGTGTACCTTGACAATATCTAGGCCAAGTCTGATAGTGGATAACATGCGTCAAGAAACATTGTCACCATGTCAAATCTTAAACTAAATTCTTAACACTCTAGTGGGTCAAAAAATAGACCACCAGTTGAAGCCTCCCACAATTCATGTGCAGGAACTCAGATTAGCCCTTAAAGGGACTGTCAACTACTACGACGAAGAAAAGAAAAGTTGTAAAATACCGTATGTTTTTACTATTAAAAGTTTATATTGATTAAAATAGCACGACTGGTATATTACATTACTTGAAAAAAAGTTGTTAAGTTTTCATATTTTCAGTATATTTGTTAATAAATTTTACTGGGTATGTCTACCAGGTAACTACCAGGCAAAAATATAAATAAAGCCAGTAGATTGAACATCATCGTCACATGGTAAACCAAGGAATGCAAATTGTGCATGCCTAGTGAATTGTATAATTTTATATATAAAATGATCAATATACTTGCGTTATATATAGTGTGTAAATCGTTATGTCACATATTTTCGCGATGTACTTTTGATTTTACATCGCGAAATTGTATTACCTAATATACTGAAAATATGAAGTTATGTAATATACCAGTCGTGATTTTTTTAATTAGTATAAACTAATAATTGTAAACAATGCGGTATTTAACAACTTTTCTTTTCTTCGTTGTCGTGGTTGACAGTCCCTTTAAGGGCCATGATGGCCTTCTTTATTCATTCTATGTTTTTTGTTTAATTATAATATGACATGATGCCTACATTCTTTATACTCAGAAGAAAGTCAAGTGTGGGCTATTATGCAACCAATTATGATGGGAGCTAAACATTTTGAAACTATTATATTCAAAGAAATGGTTTTATAAATGATAACATGTTTAATTGCAAGATCAATTCACCATGTTGGTGCAAAAATTGCTATGTGCCTTCTCATTTCAATGTCATATGAAACCTTTTTGCACCAAGAGGGCAAATTATTCTTTTGAAAAATCACTTGACATTCGTCCATTGCTTTACATTAGATGGTAACAAGAATTTATCTCTTGATTCAAAATTATGGAGTTTCAATATTTGTCAATATACTTGTGATTTGTGTCGAAATGGTTGAGTGTATGTGTGTATGTGCTAGTCCACTGTTAATTTTTACAGTATTTAGCAATAAGTATGAATTACTACATCATTCTTAATCTATTTATTAATGAAGCTGATGCCAATTTCTGCAAGAAAGCAATAAGTAAAGAGGAATTAAGTTCTCATAATGTATAACCTTAAAAAAAATAAAAATATTATAGTAAAAGAGACATATTAACGGCTTATGCAAACACATATTTCATTTTATACTTAGATTGCCATTTCATAAGAATTATTTCAATTTGAAACACTGAAAATACTGAATGTCTTAATAAAAACACACTTTGTCCTGTGGAACTTCAATGAGTATAATAATGATGAGTTAAATATACATAACTTTATGTTATACACATGCATTCTAGTAATGACATTACTAAAGAGTGGTAATATCATTATAGTGAATAAATGCACAATTTGTTGTTCAATGCGGTTTGCATTATTTCCCAAACACACAGTAGATAGATACATATTTATTTATATATTTTTATTTTAATACTAATCAATATAGTATTGCCTGTAGAAAAGTAACATGTGAATTGATGTAACATGCATTGTTATTGCATGTGCCTAAATAATTTTGTTTAGCTCCACTGGCCAAAGGCCAGCGGGGCTTATGTCATGATCCTGTGTCCGTAATGTGTGCGTCCGTGCGTTAACTTTTTCTTTAAACATCTTCTTCTCCTAAACTACTGGTCCAATTCTGATGAAATTTCTCAGGAATGTTCCTGTGGTGAACCTCTTTCAAATTTGTTCAAATTATGCCCCTGGGGTCAAATTTGACTTTGCCCCTGGGGGTCAAAAAATTGAAAATTTGCTTATAATTATAAGGCCTATTTTGGTCAAACTTTAAAAATCTTCTTGTCAATAACCGTATGGCGTAGGGCTACCAAATTTGTATGTAGTGACATATTATAGTCCTCTACCAAGTTTGTTCAAATTATGCCCCTGGGGTCAAATTTGAGGCTGCTCCGGGGGGTTAAAAAATTGAAATTTGCTATATAAGGCCTATTTGTGCAAACTTTAAAAATCTGTTTGTCCATAACCATTGGGCCTAGGGCTACCAAATTTGCTATGTAGTGACATCTTATAGTTTTTTACCAAGTTTGTTCAAACTATGCCCCTGGGGTCAAATTAGAACCTGCCCCGGGGGTTAAAAGATTGAAAATTTGCTTTTATAAGGCCTATTTTGTGCAAACTTTAAAAATCTTCTTGTCCATAACCATTGGGCTTAGGGCTACCAAATTTTCTATGTAGCGACATCTTATAGTCCTCTACCAAGTGTGTTCAAATTATGCCTCTTGGATCAAATTCGACCCTGCCCCGGGGGGGGTTAAAAATATAAAATTTGATAATATAAGGCCTACTTTGTTCAAACTTTAAAAATCTTTTTAACTATAACCATTGGGCCTAGGGCTACCAAATTTGCTATGTAGTGACATCATAAAGTCCTCTACCAAATTTGTTCAAATTATGCCCCTGGGGTCCTGGGGGTCAAAAAATCGAAATTTTTCTAATATAAGTCCTATTTTGTGCAAACTTTAAAAATCTTCTTGTCCATAACCGTATGGCATAGGGCTACCAAATTTGGTATGTAATGACATCTTATAGTCCTCTACCAAGTTTGTTCAAATTAAGCCCTTGGGATCAAATTTGACCATTCCCAAGGGGTCACAAAATTGAACCTATTCTTATATTGGGCCCATTTTGTGCAAACTATAAAAATCTTCTTGTAGTTTTTTCAAACTATGCCCCTTGGAACAAATTTGACCTTGCCCCAGGGGTCACAGAAATGAACCTATGCTTAAATAAAGCCTATTTTGTGCAAACTTCAAAAATCTTCCTGTTCTGAATTATAGAGCCTAGGGCTACTAAATTTGGTATGTTGTGATATCTAATAGTTCTCTACCAAATTTTTTCAAATTATTCCCCAGGGCTCAAATTTGACCCTGTCCCGGGAGGTCGCAAAACTGAACATATGACATTTACCAGGGGAGATTACTGCGGTCGTGTGGCTGTGACCAACAAAACAACAAAATCTTGTAAACATGAGATAAAACCCTGTCATTTAGTGCCATTTTAGATCAGATGGTGACTGCTTACAAAGGAATTTAAGTAAGAACATGTGTTCTGAATGTTTTTCTTATAAACTGAACAAATTCGGGATTTATTTAAATATGTCGAAAGTGACCATATATCCGGATAAAAAAAATTCGGATGACATGTTTATTTAATGTCTTTTTTGTAGTATTTAAACCAGTTTAATAATATCTTATTGATTTTAAAACACAACTTCCATGAACATAATTGTTTCCAAAAAAGTCAATATATGATACTGTATTGTAAACTCAAACTTTGTATCCATGAGGTGTTGGAACTAATGAAGTGCAATGTTCTTAACTATCGTATATGCTTCTTTTTAATAACTAATGATCCATTGTTCCATTTGTGAATTTTGACTCATGAATTGTGGAGATATGATTGTCAATTGACATGACGCCTTATCAGTGATCGCTCCGCCCACTTAATCACGTGGCTCAGCGGGAAGAAAACCTAGACAAGCGAACACCAAAATGGCTTCTTTGCCTATAGACTGCATATAGATTTACGCGATATTCCGGATGATTTTATGGACTTGTTTAACACCATATTACACTTGTAAAGGGGATGATGCCATTTTGTTATTCTGCAAATGCAAAACATATACGTTTAAAGAGAACATCAGCTATTTATAACGGGTAAATTGGTACATTAAACACGCTCTCAAACGCTTGCGCGCTTACCGAAATCGAACCTGTTATTACGTGTAATGGTGGTATTTGCAATAAATTAACACTTCACCGGAATTTACCCGTGTTATTAACAAAATTATTAACGAAACATTCCCTCCTACCCGTGTATTTGACACGAAATAGCGCTTTATAACTGGGAATTCGGTGAAGTTTTACGCGCTTTAATTTCTGACGCCGGGTGGGTACCTCAATCCCAGATGTTATTGCGTATAAAAGTGATATTAATCATATTAAACATTGCATATGGGACATTTATAAATCACTATAATTTAAAGCGCAAAAACAACACAGTAAGTTTGGACATTGTCTGATATAAAATTAGTGTTGTACGAAATGGAATACGGTCAGGCTATTATAAATTAATAAGGCTACCAATATCAGACGCTCGCGCAGGTACCGACTTCCCCGAGGTTACCGCATTTATTGTTTAACTAATATCAGTAATAATAACTCTTTTACAATAGCATTTATCGATACGTCTTTATTAAAATAATAACAAAATGGTTTTCACTTGTTTCTGACACACACAGAAACGCGATTTTAAACAGGGATTTCGTAAAGTTACACGAATTGGGTACCAAAATTCTCAATTATTTTACATGCACACGTGGCATAATACATACTTAATAATGCTTAGTTATTGCTTATATGACTTTTCAAGTTTGTGAAATAAATTAATGTTCTATAAAGGGGATCTCGGTAATTCTTGAAGCTTCCACTCGCTCTTGTCAAGACCGCATTGCTGCGTTGGAAATGGTATAAATTTAATTCATCTAACTTATCTTTCTGGATACCAAATGTCAGAGTTGCATTAACCCTTTTTACACCGTTTTTGCCATATTTCATTTCCGTTTTTTAATCGGAACAAAATAAACGAAACTCGTTTAAAAAATGAGATCAAGGCATTCAAGCTCCTAGTGTGGATTAAAAGCGTTTATTGGTGACACCACATGAGTGCAAATGTGTAGATACCGTTAATAAGATAATATATCACATGTCACCTTCAAATAACATGTATGATGTCAATTAAGTGTATTACTATCAGAGTAATAAAACACAGCATAAATTAGGCTTCATGCTGGGTTTTATTTTTCTTTAAGAAATGCAGATGAATCTCGCTTCTGACCTAGTAACTGATAAAACTATTAAAAAAAAGTGAAATATTATGTGATAATCAAATCGATAACATAAACTATTTAAATATGCTAGTATATCCGATAAAAATATATTATAATTGTCTTTGACAGTGTTGACGTTCAGTTGTTCGTGGTGTCGACCGCATGTATTTATACATCTCTTACACTTCTCAAGATCTCTTGTCGGCTTTGGAAACGATATAAATTAAATGTCACCAACTAATCTTTCAGGATATCGATTGTCCGAGTTACATAATCCCCATTGACACCGTTTAACCATTTTTTATCGTTTTTTTTAAGAGGAAAACAAAAGAAACTCGGAATAAAAGTGAACCTAAACATGTAGCTTGTCTAGAAAATGGCGGACAGGTCGTTGCTAACGAGTGCGCCCGATTAATCGATCGCTGATTGGTGGATCAATTCTAGTGGGCGGAGCGATCATAGATAAGGCGTCATGATTCACAGATGACCCCTTTTGATTCTCAGGTGAAAGGTCAAGGTCACTGTGACCCGAAATAGTAAAATGTTTTCTGGATGATTACTCAAGAACGCTTATTCCTAGGATCATGAAACTCCATAGGTATATGGATCATGACTCGCAGATTACCCCTTTTGATTTTCAGGTCACTAGGTCAAAGGTCATGGTGACTCAACTTAGAAAAATGGTTTCCGGATTATAACTCAAGAACGCTTATGCCTAGGATCATGAAACTTCATGGGTACATTTATCATGACTCGCAGATGACCCCTATTGACTTTCAGGTCACTAGGTTAAAGGTCAAGGTCACGGTGACTTGACACAGTAAAATGGTTTCTGGATGATAACTAAAGAAAGCTTACGCCTAGGATCATGAAACTTCATAGGTACATTAATCATGACTCACAGATGGACCCCTATTGATTTTCAGGTCACTAGGTCAAAGGTCAAGGTCACAGTGCCAAAAAACGTATTCACTACAACTGACAGCCCATATGGGGGGGGGCATGCATGTTTTACAAACAAGATGAGCAATTTCTCTTTTTATCACAATTATTTCTACCCTACCTGATTATTTATTTCCTTAATATTCTATTACAATTTAATTGTCATCTGCAACCTTTTTCAAATTGGGAAAGTCAAAAATGTGTCGTTTGGTAAAGGGTTAAGGCATTTTGATTCCTACGGGTCTTGTGAATCTGTTTCAAATCAAATGCGTATATTTGATCTTCAGCATCTAAAAATATGTGAAATAGAAAGAACAACAATATCTTTTGGAGAGATAAATGTACCTACGTTATAAGCAATGGGACTGTGCTTCAAAGGAACAATTCCCGGGCTTTTTAATCAGTTTAGTTAACACGGTAGTAACTTTTTCCATATATAAAAATGTTCACCCTTCCAACTTTAAGCGCCCAGTGGGACGAAGGATAGACAGAGAAAGTCACATGCTTGAGTACATTTCAACCCTTGCGCATTGCGCGTTTTTTTCGCATACAAAAACAGTGGAGCGATACAGGGCCATCATGGCCCTCTTGTTGTTAAAATGCCCCTTTAAATTTGTATTATAATTAATATCGTTTCGGGGTACACAGTTGGTTATTGGTCAGTTGATTACTATTCAATCACTTACTGTCTTCCGTGTGTTTGTTTTTCAGACTATGCTTACAAGTAACTCCATTACCTAAGGCTGCCAGAGGGAAGTCAACCAACTTTAAGAAGCTGTCTGTCAGAACGGAAAATACTCTTTCAAAAATGAAACAATGTCAGACATATCAGGAGGACAGAATGATGTCTCTTAAGGTTTCATACAAAGAACATGAGAGGCTTATTGTGGATGGTTTGCGTTTGAATATAGTATCGTATTTACACGAATGTGAAACCAGCACAGTTAATACAACACATGTATATATGCAATACCCAATCAGTGAAATGCGTGAGAAAATCAAATATTTATTAGCAGATTTTGAGAAAAGCACTATTAAGGAGAAGAAAGAAGATCTAAACCTGAAACAAGCTCCTCTCAAGGTTGTGAGAAACAGCTGCATTAGACTTCACTATGAATTGTTCCATCTCCATGTAGCCATACCGAAAGTACTGGGTAAAGAACTCTCTTTTATTGCCAGTAAAAAATGTCTGGAAAATATACAACAGTCTAATATATTTATAGAAGAGAACTTTTCAAACCATGTTTTCACTGTGAATGGGAAGTCTGAGCACAGTGTAAAAATGCCAAATGAATCAGACACATGTCATATCTCAGCAGTATGTGCTCTCCCAAATGGACAGGTACTGGTTGCAGACAAAGCTAATTTCAAAGTCAAGCTTCTGAACCAGCAGTACCAGGTGGTGAGCCACTTGAAACTCTATGGACTCATAGAGGACATGTGTCTTATCACACCCACTGAGGTTGCAGATGCTATGTATGATGAGGTCCAGTTTATCACAGTAAGCCAGAGCCAACTCGCCAAAGGCAGGAAGCTTAAGTTACAACATTATTGTACAGGTATTGCCCACAACCAGGGTGACCTATATATCTGCTCTGGTACTGCTCTGTACAAGTTCACATTGAGTGGCGAACTGGTCTGCAGACTTTATGAAGATTCATCAGCTGATTTTAGAGGTAAGAATCACGTCGGATTCATCCTAATAACATGTGTGATATGTACAGAGATTTTCTAGCCATTTTAAGAAAAAGAGTCTCGTCAAATTGATATTTTTTAAATCGATAAAATGGCACATTGGGGAATTTCGTTATCGACAAAATGGACCGATTTTTTCTTAACAACAAATATTCAGTCTTTTCGAAACTAAGGGCAAACAAGAGTTGTCTCGCATTCAGGTAGGTATCGGGTACCAAGTAAACGAACCAAAAGAAAACAAGTTATCATATGCTTCTCAGATCTCTGAAATCTTAATATTTACTGTTCATTTCAATTTACATATACAGTTATTTCTTTATTGATTGATATAAGTATCTACTAGTTTGTGTACATTAGTATTTTAATGCTGTATTGCCATATAACTTTGCAACCAAAAGCTCTTCATCAGTAAAAGTTAAGCACCACTGATAATTAAGCTTTCTGCTTTTAAAACTGTGCCTGTTGCATTATTCAATTGATTCCCAACATTTATTACGTTCCTGTCAAGTATTTTATTGATTCATTCACCTCAGTAATGTGGGTTTATTTTAAATATTGATAGATATTCTTCTGTCACTGTCATACTTGACTATCAGTTTCTGAAAGAAAAATTGTTTTAACAGCAATTTCATACCAGTTAACTTAGTACATTATTTTCTTGATTTTACGATAAATACTTTATGATGTTTTTTAACTGATTTTTTGGTTTAAATATCTTCTTGATAATACTGTGTGAGAGTGTTGTGATTGGTCATAGTTCAGTGTTGTGTTGTTTATTTTGAATGTCCACTGACAAAATTAATTGACCGGGTTCTTTTTCGAATACAGCACTCCTTCTAGCACTCTCTTATGCTACGGTTCATTACATTCACCTCTGTCGTGGGCTCACGGACTACTTTCTACCGCACGTGACTTTAGTCACATGATCATAGTCGCATATTCAAAATGGCTCCGCCCATCGGCTTTGCTTTATCTGATAGTATTTGAAGTTTACAACTGGGCGCGTGCTATTCAATTTTATTTCATGCACATATTTAACTAAATGAACATATTGCAATATTAACAATGAGTCAAAGCTGTATATCTGTTTTAGAAAATAATATAAAATTATACAGAAGCATCAATAAGTAGTTGCTGCTTTGACAAGATATTGAGTGAATGAGAAATATTGAATATAAATATTGACCAAAGTAAACAGTCTGTGAATGTTTTACCAATGCAATGCCAGTTTGGTACACATAGACCCTGAAGATGTTTACTCAAACTAATTCTATGGTAAAATACACATCTTAAAATAAATTGCAGGCCAACATCAGTACAGTTGTTTTGTTATTGTTGTTTTAACAATATACATTGTCCCATGCTTTACCTGACAGGGTACAACTGGAAGCATCTATCATACACTTACAAGTTCATTCAGGAATATGTTTACAAATACAAAATTATATAAGAGAAATATGACAATCTGTCAAAGAAGAATAGTATCAAAACTTCACAGAATCAAATTATGCTTCTATAACATAAATTAAATTCTTTACATGATCTTTTAACTAAATAATAAATTGCAATACTTGTCATACTCATGCCTTTTCCCCGGCTCTTTAAGCACCTTAGTGCCTGAATCTTTAATTTATTACTTTATCTCACCAATTTGTGTTGCTGTAATTCTTCAATATCATGAAAGACATTAAAGATTCATCAGGTTTTTAAAGGCTGATTAGTTTACTTATATTTGTTCAATTATTGCATTTTCTTAAGTACAGTACCATTTGGTTAAGTGCCTAACATTAAATAAATTCAAAGGAGTAACCCAGTACATTGTAAATCACATATTTTCTCCTGTGCAAATTTCTGGAGAAAGACCTGCCTTGCTGATACAGTAGTGGATGTCCTTGTTTTGTTCAATGTCAATATCATTATTCAGGATATTCAGAAGGTTCAGCAACGCATCAAAGTACACACATTTAAACAAACATGATTACATATAACAGGATTTTTTAGGTATTCTTCTCAAGTGTAGAGGATGAGTTTAATAATAGAAAGCAATACGACAAAAAGGGACGGTGGGTTGTAAATTTGAATGTCCTTAATTAATACTTTTTATGCCCCTGGATCGAAGGATGGGGGGTATATTGTTGTTGGCCTGTCTGTCTGTCTGTCTTTCTGTCTATCATTCTGTCCCAAAACTTTAATCTTACAGTAAAGTTTTGCAATAACTTTTGAAATATTGAACATAGCAACTTGATATTTGGCATGCATGTGTATCTCATAGAGCTGCGCACTTTGAGTGGTAAAGGTCAAGGTCATCCTTCAAGGTCAAAGGTAAAAATTTTCAAACTTTTACATAGTAAAGTTTTTCAATAACTTTTGAAATATTGAACATAGCAACTTGATATTTGGTATGCATGTGTATCTCATTGAGCTGCACATTTTGAGTGGTGAAAGGTCAAGGTCATCCTTCAAGGTCAAAGGTCAAAAATTTAAAACTTGACATAGTAAAGTTTTTCAATAACTTTTGAAATATTGAACATATCAACTTGATAATTGGCATGAATGTGTATCTCATGGAGCTGCACATTTAGAGTGGTGAAAGGTCAAGGACAAGGTTATCCTTCAAGGTCAAATGACAAAAATTTAAAAATTTAATATAGTAAAGTTTTGCAATAACATTTGAAATATTGAACATAGCAACTTGATATTTGGCATGCATGTGTATCTCATGGAGCTGCACATTTTGAGTGATGAAAGGTCAAGGTCATCCTTCAAGGTCAAAGGTCAAAATTTTAAAACTTTTTCACTATTGAAGATAGCAACTTGATATTTGGCATGCATGTGTATCTCATGGAGCTGCACATTTTGAGTGATGAAAGGTCAAGGTCATCCTTCAAGGTCAAATGTCGAATTTATGGCGTCTGTCCGTCCGAAAAACTTTACCATTGGTCATAACATTTTCAATATTAAAGAAAGCAACTTGATATTTGGCATGCATGTGTATCTCATAGAGCTGAACATTTTGAGTGGTGAAAGGTGAAGGTGAAGGTCATCCTTCAAGGTCAAATGTCAAATATATGGCGTCTGTCCGTCCGAAAACTTTAACATTGGCCATAACTTCTTTAATATTGAAGATAGCAACTTGATATTTGGCATGCATGTGTATCTCACGAAGCTGCACATTTTGAGTAGTGGAAGTTTAAGGTCAAGGTCATCCTTCAAGGTCAAGGTCATCCTTTAAGGTCAAAAATAAATTCAAAGCGGCGTTATCATGAAGCTGCACATTTTGAGGAGTGGAAGTTCAAGACCAAGGTCATCCTTCAAAGTCAAGTTCATCTTTCAAGGTCAAATGTCATTTTTTTATTGAAAGCAGCGTTATCATGAAGCTGCACATTTTAAGTGGTGGTAGTTAAAGGTCAAGGTCATCCTTCAAGGTCATCCTTCAAGGTCATCCTTCAAGGTCAAAGGTAAAAAAATATATTTCAAAACGGCGTTCTTATGAAGCTGCGCATTTTGAGCGGTGGAAGTTCAAGGTCAAGGTCATCTTCCAAGGTCAAAAGTAAAAAAAAATAAATGAAAAATTTCAAAGCGGCGCACTAGGGGGCATTGTGTTTCTGACGAACACATCTCTTGTTTCTTTCATACACTTGCATACTTTTCCATTAATAATAAATGATTTAAAAAAAAGGAAAACACAACTTGTCTTTTAATGTTTAATCTCTCATGTTCAGCTTTATTTAATTTTCAACATACAGTACCATACCAATAGCATATTTTTGAGTCTTTTTTCAATCTAAACAACAATAAATATACATGCAAATGCAAGCACTTCAAGAAAAAAATATTCTAGCATTAAAATTTGATCTAACCCTTTTATCTATATGAATGCTATTCATAATCATGAATTCTATTATTATGAATTGGTACATAATATTGCACTGATAAATGTAAACATTGATTGAAGTGAAGTTTATTTATTAAACAATAACTGTGATAATTTACTAATTACTATTATATTGTAATAATTATAATTAACTAATTAAGATAATACATGTTTATGGTATTTTTGTTTAAAAAATATAATTTATATTGTGAATAATTTGTATAATGAGGCCTATTGTACCACAAGCTGTTTCAGAATATCAACTTGGTTTGGAAATATAAAAGTTTAAACAAATTTCATGATTCATGTACATTACATTAAGAATGGTTTATGTAATCTTAGTTATTTATCTAAATTAAAGATATCACATATATCCTAGTAAACCTGTTTAAAGGAAAGTGTAAGAACATTTGACCTCTTTCCAAATGGGTTGACTGAAAAGTATTCTCTCTTGAAATACAAGGGAAGAATTCAGCAACGTTAAGCATTTCATTTATCATAATTTATTATATCTGTAAGTGGCAATAAGACCTAGAACTGCAGTTTATACATTGATAGTTTTAAGCATTGTGAACAGAAACAATCATCTACTATTCTACACGTACATGAAGGTTAGTCAATTTACTCAGAACTTGATATAAATGACCAATAGTATGATCCCAAAATGGTGGCAGTTCCAAATTAGCAGGTTACCGGTAACCATTAATAGTGATCAAGAAATTAACTACATGTTTATTAATTGTACACATGTAAACAGCATAATCCTAGACACTGGCCCTGATAGCCAGGGGTAAAAGATTCGAGTTCCGGATTGGCTGTATAATTGTCCCATCCTGCAACATTTGGTGCCCAATGTGGGACCATGGCACAATCCATTCTCAACAAAACCTGTTCATGGTTTGAATGGATCAGGTTTACAATGATCCCTGTGACTTGAATTCTCGAAAAAATTCCAGCTTGGCAGAAGAGAATGTTAATGCACAAACTTAGTGATTGTCACTAAATAGGAGATGTTTTTTAGCATATCATTAGCTCAATCAGAAAAGCAAGGGGTCCCTGGTTAAAATCCAGGACTGGCTGCACAATTTTCTCATCCTGTGTCATCTAAACATAAAATACCATAGTATATTTACAATGCCCAGTATGCATTATGCTTGAGCATTAATTATGTGTATAATTTTTACCACAGGAGTTTGAAATTCTAAACATGAAGTCTGCATGGCTTAACACTAACTTTTTTTCAACTAGCCCATTCGGGCTAGTAAATGCAGAACCTACAAGCCCTGACCAATCTTTCATGTGCCCCGACCAAAGTATTATCAAAACCTTTATATTTATCATTTAACTTGTATTTTCTTGTGCGTTGAGATGCTCAATTATGATTCAATCATTCTTATTAGCTTGCCTTACTAATGCTAATGAATTCAATATTCATCTACTTAAGACATCTATTTGTAATCTTCACGCAATTTCGGGAGAAATTTCCTTTTTTTTCCCTCATACTTTCTCTTACTTTCCTCCTTCCCTTTTCTTTTTTTATCCCAGGAACCCCCATCCCCACTACAGGTGGTTAGCGTGTGGCTATGATATTAATTAGTGAAAACATAATTTTGAATGATAAATAATCATATTATAACGAAAAATTAACTTTTCTCAAAAAAAAATATTTCACTATCAAATATATATATAACAAGGTATGCAATTCAAAATCAGCCCAAAACGGGTTGCATCGCTTTGAACAGCCATATCTTCATCAATTGTGCAGCTATTTTCACGATCTCGGTCTTATTCAACGCAGAAATGAATTTCCTTTCTGGAAATGTATATGTCTTGCAAAATTTTTACAAATGCTGTGTCAACTTTTAAGAAATAGTACAATACACAACTCGCATGACCCAGTTGACAGTGATCATGCTGTCTTTACGACTGAAATCTTCACGGAGTAAAGGGCAACTTCCCTACAAAGTTCATGTAGTTCGATACCATAATTCAATAAAACGTATGAAAAAACATTATTTCCGTTCTTGTCGTTACATTCTGCATCAAGACTAACTGTCCAGCGCCGTTTGAAACCTTTGTTTACATACATTTCAACTAACTGACATTTTAAACATACGAGTGATTTCATTGGTCCAATCCGGAGGTGTGTCTTTACAACTGGAGATTTCATTCATAAAGAATGCATGATCACTGTCAACTGGGTCATGCGTGTTGTGTATCGTGTTATTTGTTGAAAGTTGAACCAGCATTTGTAAAAATATTGCAAGACATATACATTTCCAGAAAGGAAATTCATTTCTGCGTTGAATAAGATCGAGATCATGAAAATCGCTGCACAATTGATGAAGATATGGCTGTTCAAAGCGATGCACCCCGTTTTGGGCTGATTTTGAGTTGCATACCTTGTTATATATATATATTTGATAGTGATTTTTTTTTTTTCAGAAAAGTTCATTTTTCGTTATAATATGATTATTTATCATTCAAAATGATGTTTTCACTAATAAATATCATAGCCACACGCTACCCACCTGTGATCCCCACCCATAAAGCCAAACTAAAACAACGACATGAACGTTAAAACCTTTTTACATAGATTGCCGCGGTTGCCGTCTGACAACAAACGGTAAGTGAATCTTAGGTGTCGCAAAATAACAAATAACGTCTTACAGTAGTCGTAACAATTGTACAAGGTTAACTCTCTACTAAAAGCCGGGATCGACCATTAATATAAGTTTTGCTAATTGAATTGCGTAAAAAAGATTGTCAAAACTTCTTATCGATCAATCAAATTAAAATAATTTAAAATTGATAAATAAATAATAATTTTATATTAACTTTGTGTTAATGTCGAGTTTTATACCTTCATCGATCCCGGACAATCCTGGGCGATCCCAGCTTTCAGTTTAAAACGTATTTTTAGCGAGAAAATACGTCACTTCGAGGAAACCAATCAAAACCGTTTAAAAATAGATACTGACGTGTTTTACCAGGAAAACCGCCGGGGACTTTCTGAATTGTTGGCCTCTTTTTGATTGCCATCAGGGGGTTCCAAATCTATTTCGAGTTACGATCTGTTTGTAGTCTCCGACTTCACTCTGGGATTTAATTGTCATCTGATCATACTGTATTAAGATGTTTGCATCTTTTAAAAGCTTATTTAAAACGCAGTTTATTGATATAGAACACATAATCCCACCCAAAATACACACGACCGGTCGGGCATGTTACTGGGAAATTGGCTAGCCTGGACCTAGGTACAGGCAGTGAATGTTGTTCCGTCGTGCCTTAGTGTTAAGCCCTGGAAGCTAATCTTGTGGCAAAATAATAAAAATAGACCCCTATATAGTAAGTCTATATACTATATTAGTATGTAGGGGTCTAGTTTTTATTATTTAGCCATTAGATTATTAGCTTCATGGAGAGAATTTCAAACTCCTGTGATTTTTACTGAAAAGCATTAAAAGCAAAATATTGAACAAGCACAGAAGCAACATTTCTACAGTAATTAATAGTGCTTGGTAAGAATTAAAGGGGCCTTTTCACAGATTTTGGCATGTTTTGAAGTGTGTCATTTAAAGCTTTATATTGATAAATGTAAACATATGGGATCTAAAAAGCTCTAGTAAAAAATATAGAAAAATATATAAAAAAAGGAAAAAAAAGTAGCCCGCAGCAGGGCTCTAACCAGTGACCCCGGAGTCCTCGAGTAAAAACCAATTAGACCGCTCGGCCATTCCTGCCAAGTATACAGGGTAGACATATTTTATACTTTATATATTAGCAATCTTCGTAGGCTCACAAAATTAAACGACAACAACAGAACTCTCCAAATTATTCAATCGTTTCGCGTTGCAACGCTTTAAAATTTTCAGGTTTTTTAAATCGTCAAAAGATGCATACAATGGCTATATTAGACCATGGTAAATGTTCAGTATTACTGTTTCCTCACAAATATCGTAACTAAAACGAAAATTTGCGAATCTGAAACAACTTTTTTCATTTTGTCAATTTACCAACACGTGAAAAGATCCCTTTAAGACACATAAAATGAAGTTGATTAGCAATATTTCAGCAATACACTTGCAAATTTGTAAATGTGATATAATTATCGAATGTTACACCTTACGTAGTACCAGTCTGTTTATGTACCGGCACTTTATGTACCACTATCTGACACTTTATGTACCATATATATAATATATATAGAAAATAATAGATGGTTTAATATGAATGTGTGTTATTAATTAAATTTATTTTGTGTGATATTATTTATGAATTTAGACTTATATATTGCCATATATTATATTTATTGCCAGATTGTCTAAGTGTCAGTGAGTGTCTTAGTGTAATTTATTAGCCCAAGTAGTAATAAATGATTCATTATTCTTACCTGAAATTGAAGTAAATGATCAAAATACATTTCATTTATATCCTATATCAATCCTATATCATAAAATAAATATATAAGTACCATAAATAAATAAAACTAATAAAGTTCTTTAATACAGACCTTCGGTATCCAAATTACTTAAACTTTTCTGATATCAAGAAAAAAATGATTCAATACAATGATTTGCAATGTTATAGTGGGAACAATTTTTGATTAACTCAAATTTGACTCTATCAACACTTGAGTCAAATTAAGTGGTTTACACAGGTAATTATACATTGCCCATTCATACTGCTATGAATGAATGGACAATAACACCTATATAATATATAGGTGGTAGGTAAAGTTTCAAAGTGGAACATTAAAGGCCTGGTACATAAAAGGACTGGTACATAAGATGTCACATTCAAGTCAAGTCAAGTAAATTTTATTTAAAGTCGGAAAGCGTGCATAACATGTAACATAAGCTATAATTAAGCTTTTGAACCGACATTATTAACAATTGTATAATAATAACATATTAAAAGCAGCTGTTAACAGAGACAGTAAGGTAATTTAAACATGGTTAAGACAAGCATAATACTGAAGTACATAATGGCATAAATAGCAAAGCATTTGTCACACTAAAGGAAGTAACTAGGAATAAAACATAAAACAAAATATTTGTGCTAATCTAGACCTTAGGTCTACAAATAAATTAAGACAATTTAAAATAATAAATAAGCTTGGCAAAGAGGCTTAGGCCAGCATTTTTTTAAATTGTTTTACGGGAAATTTTTCAAAAAAATGAGTCGGGGGGATAAATAAAAATAAAAGCATGAAAAGTGAGCAGTCTAACAAATTAAAATAAAATTGTCTAAACAGATTTTTGTTGAAAATTAAAAATTCAGCCAATTTAACCTTATGTATACTCGCATTAACCTTTTAGTGTTTTATATATCTCATTACACTGTTGTAGAAGCTTTTTATAATAATAGTAAACATATTTTTATATATATTTATAGGTAAAAGCACCTTTCGCAGGTATTATACTATATTGCTTCATTAGAGACTGTAAAAAACACGCCAGGTGTGTAGTGTATTATAGTGATCGTTAAACTTTTGTTGAGTGTATATCATATGTAGGTTTATAACAAATATAGCATGCATTTGACTTAAATAAAAAAGACTTGAAAACTTTTTTACATTGATTAGGCCTAAAGTAAAATTAAGTTTGTTTGCCCTTTACCGACCGACCCACTTTTTACCCCCCGACCCAACAAATTTTTATTGCGATTTTTGAAAGCGTATTTTTTTTATTTTCGTATTCGCCGATCATAAAAGAGCCGACTGCAATATTTATTCGTGCACGTTATCCCTGTCCATTCTTATCGCCCCTGACCGATCTAGGTCGCTGCGATGGTTGGAATTTCATATGCCCCGATAGACAATCCCAGAATCCATAAATTGACCGACGCCATATTGGCCATTACGTCACCCGCTACTAAAACGGTACTGACGAATTCGGCAGATTACAACGTTATCATAGTGTACACCCGCTTTATTCCAATAAACAGTACTTAAAGACCGAGGATGGCTTTTTTATTGAATAGTACATATCTTTGTTTGTCTTTACAGTTACCATTTCGTTATTAATATTTCCCTTGTAAGAGTCATTTTAAAGGTAATATACACATCTATAGCCGAAATGAAGTTTGTGATTCTAAAATTGGTCCGGAAATATTTATTAGCGGAACTCTGTAAGATTTCAGGTATAGTTTTTTTTAAATTAAAATTATGTTTCTAGTTAAGTCTAAAACTATATTGGTTTTTAGCAATCTTTTATTTAAAAATCGCTCTCAAGCTAATACATAATGAATTTTGTGATTTTAAATGAACAAGTACCGGAGTTATTCGTTTGCAAAACTGTGTAAGATGTCAGGACATGTCATACTTTTTTTATTGAAAAGGACATATCAGCTTTTGTCTATAACTTTCTTATTTTTTATTTAAATAACGTTTTACATGTAAAATCAAAGTTTATTGCCTGAAATAAACGCTGTTTGTGCTGTTCTCAATATTTACTAAACTGATTTAATTATTTATTAAATTTTCTTAATAACATCTTAATTCACGATTGAAATGTTAACATGAACAATAATGAGCCTTAAATAAACTTAAATAGTTCCACTTGTGTTCTCTAGATTTCTCTTAACGTATGTCTTTGTTAACTATTCATGCCAGGGACCTACACAAATAGGCCCATGTCCATGCTGTGTTAATATGTGTGGAAATATGTTTAAAAGTACGCCGGAGTATGGCCGGGTGCCTTTAAGCGTATTCTCCGTACCCGGGGTACATGGTAGTATACTTCAGAGTACCCGGGGTACTTTTAAGTGGTTCCTGAGCCTACAATTACCAATTAAGCAAAAATGTTGACAGGTAAAAGTTAGATTATCTAGGGGTAATAGAGCACATAGGTACAAAGTTTTCGTATAGTTAGTCCAAAAGAAAGTTTCACTAACATAGCCAAACATGATGGTAGGTAGGTCGACTAAACGTTAGTTTTGCTTTCTAAATTTTTCTTTTACGATTAATTACCTTTAATAAGAATATGCCATGACATGCAGAAATCTTCCCACTCTGTATTTAACATTATATTTATATGGTTTTGGTCAATTTGAAGTCAGTTAAGTAAAGTTGATCGATTGTTTTCTTTATGTTATAGTTATTTTAGTGAATATGATCGAAAACTAATATTGCAATACCGAAAATCAGGGTGTGGTTCGCACAAACACATAGGGACGTTAGTGCAATTGGGTTGGTGAAAACAAACAACTTTTTTACGCCTTTTTTGTAAATTAGGCAAGTCCGAGGATCTGACTGTCAGCAATATCTGACATTAGACAATTATTGGTGGTATTTAGATTATGTTATATGGGTATTCGTTATATTCACGGACATGCGAACATCGGCTTTAACTACGGGCGGCCAAGATCTACGCTGTCCACTATAATGTCACCTAAGGTTTCGTGGTCTCATTAGTGGATTGGGTATCGCCTATCCAGACTGCGCAAATGCGCAGGCAGGTCTGAAGCTACGCTGGTCGCATATGGCATAAGACCAATTTTCGCATGACGCGAGTCAATTAAGTTAATTTGATTCATTAATTATTGTAAACTCTTACTTGAATGCATTTCGAGTGAATAATTTATAAAAAGGTAATAATGTGTACGTCAAGTAATTTCTTATATATTTTTTTAATGAATGTGTGAATTTACAAATTAACCATGTATAACTGAGTATAATGATAAATGTTCTGACCATCATTTCGTTGTCGTTTGCGGTGGGTTAAGTACGTTTTATTAAAACATGTGTATACCAACTTCTAGTAATTTGCAATATGGACACTTCTTGTTGGCATGAAAACGTTTTTGAATAACGATATAAACACTCAGCATCGTGCAGTTTATCCGTCTGCAAACTATTCCAAAACCAAACTAAAAATAGACCATTCGTGGAAAAAGAACAGTGAGTCAGTGAGTTATGAATTAAGGACAATAATGTTGTTATTGTTTCAGCAAGCGACGGTTTCCGTTTTTTAGTGGCCGCCGCATAATACGGATATGATAAATCTGTATATATTAAAGGGGCTTGTTTACTGATTTTTGACCTGGTTTGAAGTTTGTAATTAAATGCTTTAAATTAATAAATGTAAACATCGGTACTAAAGAGCTCCAGTATAAAACAAAAATCCTTACCTGGACCCAAACCACTGACACTTGGAGTAAACGTCTAGCGCTTTAACCACTCCTTCATCCATGCTGATATAGTTCATGGCATATTTTATACTTTGTATAAGCATTCCTCGTAATGTCACAAAATATAACGATATCAATTCAACTTTCCAAGTTATTCAATCCTATCGCGTTTGTAACTCTTTATAAATTTCAGGTTTTTAAATCGCCAAAAGATGCAAATAATGGATATTTAAGGGCATCATAAATGTTCAGTACGAGAGGTGCCCAATTTCATGACGAACAAAACAAAAATATGAATAATTTATAATCTATAGACATTTTTTTTCAACAAATGCTCAATATGAGATTCATGGCAATTGTAACTTATCCTGCAACGCTTTGGCCAAGATTTCAACGTCTAGTTGATGGTTGTTTGTTCCTATTTGCACCATTCGTCCTTCAGAGCTCTTTTTAGACCAGAAAGTGAATTTGCGTGTCGATTCTGTAAGCGTCGTTTTAGTATCCCCATATACCAAAATCCATATGGATCGCATCTAGAGACTTAAGTCCATTCTTCGGGTGTTATGAACTTAATGTTTTGATATTTTTTTTAGAAAACAGTGTTTAAAATTGTGGCTAGATGCACTTTCCTGATGGAAAGTCATGACGTGTTTATCCACCGGAAAGAGTCTCGGTACATCCTTTCGTATAAATTGATTCAGAACTTTATTGATATAGTATTCTGAATTTACCTTTGTCCCTTTGGGAATTATTCTGATCACTGATTTACCTCTGGACGATAAAGCAGCACACGCCATGAAGCCACGGGCAAACGCATCATGTTTTACAAACTTCAGTTTATTGCCAACGTTTTCTCCCATTCTGACATAACATACTCTTCTTCTTTCATAACTTCCACCAAGATAAAGCATCGCTCGTCAAATGTAACAAACTCTCCACTTGCCACATTTAAGATTTAGATATATAGCTTACAAGACCTGGCCCTGCGCTTCTGAATCTGTGCCATGTTGAGCTGATGAGCCTTGAACTTCTTCTGTAGTTTTGATTTCACAACATGCCTAATGATGTAGTATACTGTTCCCTTGAACATCCCTGTGTCCAATGCCTTTTTTCTCTGGGTCGGCAGATTGATTTTAGAGATCCACCGACGAATTTTGCATACGACGTCAGGCGTAACCTTATATTGACGTCTACTTGAAGTTGAATTTGTAGCACCACCAGGCGTTGTTCTGCGCTATACGATAGCGTCATGTCGAATATTCCGAATACTTCCCAAAGAAATAGCATGGCCCATCATTTTAGTTCATTTGAAAGCTTCTGTAACTGCATTTGCATCTCAAAAGGCCTAAAACAATGCCCTTCACAGCTTCACTAATGTTCTTATAAGGCATGTTAAATAATATTGACAAATTGCATGTTCATTGAAGTATAGTATTTAGCACATCTGCTCTGTTCGAGAAAACCGTGGATGTGCTTGAAAAAACACGGATTCCTTTTGTTCATTTTGAAAGCAACTCTCGTATTACTGTTTTCTTAAAAAAAACTACAACGAACATTTCCAAATCTGAAACATTTTATGTTTCATTTTTTTTTCAATTTATCAATACGTGAACAGGTCCCTTTAAAATGGTCCGGAGTCCAAACAGATGTTTCTTAATGTACAAACTATTTATTTTTACTTACATATATTTTTGCTGAGGCCCTTACACCGCTAACAAAGTATCCGCACTTATTTCTATTTGCACGAAAATGTATATTTTTGACTATAACTTTAGTCGTACTGAAAAATTCAATATGAATGTATTTACCCAAATTAAAGCTCGCAAATGACATAAGAACACTCAGCAAATACGTAATTGCGGGATCTATAGCTTGCAGCATTTAATTTTTTTAGATGATTTGGATATATTTCTTGGACCCGACGAGCAGTATGGGAACACACATGTTTTAAATTGCTTTCATTTTAACGAAGTATATGTTTCTTAAAATGTCCATCGTTTACTTACTTCCGCAAGTCACTTGGCTAAGTTTGGAATGTTTTTTTTAATTCTTCACCATTTCGAGAACAGGGCCGGGGCCTTTCAGATTGGGAAAAGTCGCATCGTTTTTTTACTTAAATAGTGAAATTGGTGTTGTATTTGTTTGCTTACAAATTTTAATAAAAGTCACCAAGTGAATAAAAAGTTTGAAGCACTCACAGTAAAATGTTTCAGTGTAATGTGATATCTTAGAACCCGTATAAAATATCTAGCATATACTTTTATTTGAATCGGCTTTTTAAGTCCTTTACATTCTATAAATTATCCTTATACCCAGTATTCATTCCATGAAAATTACTGCACTCTCGAACACAAACCCACACAAACCCATAGGTAGATATCAATTTCATTTTGTGCAAAAAGCTATTGTACACTAAACAGCACCCGCTTTCAAACACATATTTTAAAATAAAGACAAAAATAATGAAAATTATGATGAATGTGCAAATTTGTGTTGAACATTATAACTTGAAAACCTGTAATCACAAATTATTTCTATTAAAATCTTTTCAAACACATACTAAATTACAGGCATTTAAACACACACGAAGGGTACCACACAAGCTAATCTGGGACGACACTTCACGCACATCCAATAAAACCGTTTTATAGAGCGCGGTTTCTACACATGTACGGGCCGCTTTATAGCAATCGCAGTTTTTTTCAAGTATCACTTGTCATTTCAACTAAGACTAAGGGCGTAAATGGTACAACGGCCGGAACGCACAAGGCTGTATTGTTTATTTCGCTTACAGCCCACTTGTTACTAGGATCTTTGACTAGGAAGTCTTAAACATTCCACCAATCCAAACCGTCAAAGTGGTGTACTTGCGAAGCGAACGTTCGACAAGTTCAGCCATGTTGCAGTAGGTTAAGTGCAGAGGAGTGAAATTGGTTGGTGAACGGTGACAAGCTTCTATCATCGACGAGAAAAAAGTATGTTCTTTAAATATATTGTGCTTAATTAAGAGGAATATGTTCAATAACGAATATGTGCATACACCGCTCTTAATTATATATGGACTTAATGATGTATTGCATGCGTTCGCTCATTAAATGACTGTTTTTACGCGAATATCCAACCTCGTGGAGTAATCTTCTGTTTAAAAAAGGTGTCTGCACAACAATTATTGTTGTAAAGGTTGATTTATGTGCGACCTTTTTTCAAAACTGGTTGTTGTAATTAAGCGTTCAATATTGCGAGATATGATTTTAAACCAAATGTATATGGGAAGTGTTAGGAGTCATTATCAACAGCTGTGAATGACATATACTGTAGTCAATATTTTGGAATAATAGGAGGTGTGCAGTTATGCAAGCGTCTATAAACTGTCAACTTAGACTGCCATTTTGTTTAAAACAATAAAGTACATGTGGTTCCGATTTCAAAATTATTTTTTTAAAGACATGTCATGCCACATTTCATTTCACATATGGTTTAAACATTAATTTTATAACTATTTTCAGTAAAAAGAAATTAATTTACAAGTTTATAAAATTGTTTTGCACAGGAAATAGAAGAGATTTTTGCTTCCTGTCAAAACAATCAAAATCATGAAAATGGCGGACAGTGTTAACCTTCAATGAAGGTCAACATGTAAACTTCTGTTCAATTGTGAATACGATCTAAACAAATTAAAAGCACAGCATCTCTTGTGCTTTGAACATTTTGTTTTTATTATTATTTAACTGAAGATTTCAGTTTGAAATGGATAACAGTTTTCAAATGAAGTAAATATTTGCACATGTTAATCTACTTTCGCTTTTAACCTTAAGTTAGAACTTAGATGAAACATTGAAACGATTTATTTTGTTTAAATATGGTTGTCACAGTCAGTCAAATGATTTCTATAGCTTCTTAAACGGTTTGCTTTACTGTTGATTCATTCATTCAAGTGAAAAATGATTTTAATTAGTTTTATACTTACTGCAAACCGAAGTAACCAAACCAATGCATGCTAGTTTCTACAATTACATTGGAATATCATAATTTATAAATATCTTGATACAATAAGTGGTATTGATGTTTTCCTTATTGTAGATATTTATTTACATTCAGAGCAATTAACATCATTTATTGAACACATATTTGATGTAATAACACACAAGCATGCATTTGATATTACTATATGCAAGAAAACAGCAAACAAGATATGGTTAAGCTACATAGGACTTCTTACACTGCAACAGTGCTTTAATACCATTGTTATAAATATTCATAGACTATTAGTGTATTTAAAATATAATTTCTACCATAAAATAATTTTCCTACCTACCTACCTACCTGTTAAATTTAGGGTCGGTAAAGGACAAACCAACAATATTTTAATTGTGGCCTTAATAGCTTTAAATAACAACCAACTTTGTAACTTTCATCCATGGGTGGAATATGCACACTAAAAATACTCTTTAATATACAACCGACTTGCTTTATATCATCATAATTTGTATCAATCATGAGAAAAAAAATGAGCTAAGTAACAGGAACTTGAACCTTAGGGCGATTGCGACCATTTTTGCTCCAAAAAGAGCAGTCTGATCAGGATCCAAACTGTTCAACATTCAGTCAGTACTTCTAAAGAGGTTAAGCGAACACTTTGGATCCTGATGAGACTGTGCTTGAATTGATCTTGATTCAAACTTTGTGTAGTGAAAGTTCTAGTTCATAAAATATGAATATTTCATTTAAGAAACCAAGAGTTATAGACTTATAAAAACATGTGCTGCATTTTATTTTATATTCAGAGAGAGTTATAGTGTTTATATATGTAAAGTGAACACAAGGGGCATCAGACAAATACAATATTTGGTGTGTAACATCGTTGTGATCACTCAGGTTCTCTTTAAAGTTTGTTCAAATAATGCAGAAAATATGCGCTCCCTAGGGGTTACTGTTTTGCTTATAAATATAAATAATATAATTATTCTCTGAAACCGTAAGGCCCATTGGTTTATTACGTTGCATGCCAACCATATAGTGGTTCTTTGCTAAGTTTCCTCAAAGCATGTCTCCGTGGTCAAAACTGTTTGCGCTTCAGGGGTCAACTGAGTTATATAGACTAATGTATTTGATAATCCCTAACAACACAGAAACTGCAAGGGTCAGGGGTTCAATATTTGGTGTAACATGTTAGTGTTTTCTTCTTCTAGGTGTGATCAAATCAAACATTTGGAGTAAAAAATAACTCTTCCTTGTTTCACATGATTAATATTTACTTATATAATAAAGAGCTTAAACAATCTTGTTTTCTCAAAAAGCATGGGTGATAATTATTTTGTATGTGACATTGTATGTTGGTAATCTTCGTAGTTTTTGTATCATGTCCATTGGCTTGAATTCACATTAGCCCCAACAAAATATTGAGGTAAAAGACACAATATACCTAGAAACCTAGATTTATTTCATTGAACATTTTCTTAAGTGAAAGCCGTATAAAGAATTAAATAGTACATGTAGCAAGTATTTTAATTGTTCTAGTAGAATTGCTCTGCTGACTGTATATTATCTACTCGCAATATTAATTATATATAGAAAACAACTGTTGAACTATGTAATTGTATATTTTTAAAATAATATTTTATTTAAATAATTTCGTAAACGACTCACAGTATTGTCAAAATAAAATGGTGTAAACTTTTGCACATATTATTTTGTTCCTCTCTTATTCAAAGTTTAAGTTCAAATGAAAATTTCTATGGAATGCGTTGTCTGTATTATTTTAAGGAGAAACAGCAATGACATTTTCTTGGATATATGATAAACAGACATGTGTTGGATATATAATAAACAGACAGAGCTATATAAATGTGAAGATAATAATAACCGTTGGAACAAATACATAGAGCCAATTGAGCACATTTTATCAACAGAGCCTGAGGTGTGATAAATTTACTTGCATTCCTTGCAGAACAAATCCTGCAGTATGAAAACATTATGTACAGTTGATAGAACATCATATTTCGGCTACATAATAACTTATTTTTGAAAAATACATTAAAGATATATTTTTGATTTACAAAACTGATCAAATATTTAAAAAATAAATTCCATTTGCTTTTTCGTGATATTTTGAAAGTCAAAACTTTGGTTTCGTCTGTAGAAATTCAATTAAATGAACTGATCCAAACTGACATAACTTGGTAAAGGTACCGGAAAAATGGTTAAAATGTTGATGTAAAAATAGTTATACAGTTTAATATATGGAAAAAATGTTTTGTTTTAAGTTAATAAGAATACTAAGCATGTTTATTTGCTAAGAAAAATATTTAAAACTTTATTGTGACTTTGACGGACATCCGGACCCAATCTAATTTTCTTCAGAAGCTGTGTTGAATACTTTTTTTCTAAATAAAGAATATATATGGGTGGGTGGAGAATGGGATTATTGATGCAAGTACCTGCAGTTCAGTCCTCATGTTCATTATAAAGAAACGTGAAGTAGTACTTCTTGGACATTTTCGGGATGTTGATTTTTATCTAAAAAAAATGTTTAATAAAAACATTACAGGGTCTACATTTTTATAAATACGCACATTTATTAAACCTACCCAAATAGTTTAAACACACCGAAAGTTATTGATGGTGACACCTCTGCAAAAACTCTAATTATTTTTAATTTCGTATCACATAATATGGGCATGATATCAACAATGGTGTTCTGAAGATTGACTTTTCTAATTGAAATTGTTTCTGCTCCGTTTTTAATTAATTTGATTTTAAAATATGCTACATTCGTCTCGTTGTTGTTAATGTCCGTCATTTCGGAAATGCAATATGAAAATCATTTGTTAAATACTCACCGATTGGCTAATAGCCTGTGGTATTGGCTGCAATAGCCAATGAAAATCGCTGACGCTTTACAAGTCGACTTGGCACAACGAAACAACCCATATTATAAACAAATTTTGAACAACACTTTAGGCAATCTCCGCAATTTTTTTTCTTGTTTTGGATGAAATACCAGGTCGGCGGGTGAAATGTAAATAAAAAAAATGAAAGTGGCTTATTTTTATTTGTCGAAAAATAGGGTCGGGTGCTCCCGTAAAACATAATAATTAAAAAAAAATGCTTGCGTTAGAAGCACATAGTAGTATATATATATGAGGTAGAGCAATAACCAAGACCAGCCTAGCCAAATAACCAGAACAAAACAAAACAAAAACATTGATCATTATCTTCATACAATGATACACTAATAATTATCAAAAATAATAATTATCTATCTATCCAAATTGCAAACTTACGATATGTTCCCATAATTAGCTATTTCATTTAATTACACATTTAACATAAACATACACGAAACTTTCAATGTGTTTGTAGATTAACACTTGCTTTTCATCACCATTTCGGCCTTTGTTTACATTTTAGGGGAGTGATGCTATCTGCGTAAATGGGCATGAAAATTTTTCACATAATTGTTATTAAATATCTCGTTAAATTAACAATATATGCAGTTTCTAAAGGTTATTACTTAAAATATTATGCTTGGTTTCCTAGATATATATTTCCATGAAAGAGCGTAAAATTACTTTGATGTGTTTCGCCAAGATTTCTGGAATCGAGCCCGCTGCAGAGATGTTGTATGTTGAGGCACGAACGACAACTCTGCTAGGAGAATGTCTTTCTAGATCAAATGTTTTGTGCCTTCCAAAAAGAGTTAATTTATTAAGTAAGTGCCTTATTCGTCTGCTTGCTTTAAGATTCTGATTTCATTTCCAGTCGGTTAATATTAATGCTTTTTACTGACAATGATTTAATCACGTGAAATTAAATTGCTTGGATTATTTTTAATGAATATTTTTGATGAGTGTCTCCTTATTTTTTGTTATTTAAATATATAGTAAAACCATCAATAGAGATACAATTAAAATTAGGAATAATTGTGGTAAAAGTGGAAAATTCTAAAAATGAGCAATATCTCTGTATCCCATACTTTTTAGAAATGTCTGCAAAATTATGTAATTAGATTATGCTCATTTATAATGAACCAAAAAAGTTTCCAACAGTCTTTTTACAGATACCTGAAGTGTTTCATTTTGACATCATAGAAATACACTTATAAATTCATATGGGCACTGTAACAATAAAAACTATTTTCATATTATTCTACAAGTCTTTGTTGGTTAATTATATAAACACATGACCAATTGTTTAGTTTTTAATCAAGTGGACTGTTGTGATAAATATATCAATCTATACTTATATGGCCTGTGATATATGTGATTTGAAAGTATATGTTATTGTCACATGTGACTGTACAAAGCACTCAAAGAACAACAATACAATGAAAAGATACAACTCATTCAAAATTAACAAATGTTTTATCTATCAATACAGTACTTGCAATGAAGAGTTTTTTTTTTTCATTTTATTGCATCACAATTCAAATAATTTGTTTCTTATGTCATTGAAACTCATCAACTGGTCAACTTTTTATACGCCCTTCTCAATCTTAACAGTTTTCAGTTTTTCAGAACATAAATCGTAGGCAAATTCAATCGATGTCAAAAACAAAGAATTAAAAATATCAAAAGTTGGGAAGTCCAATTCTGATGAAATTTCTCTGGAATGTTCCTGGGGTAAACCTCTTTCAAATTTGTTCAAAATTTGCCCCTGAGGTAGAATTTGACCCTGCCCAGGGGGTCACAAATTAAAAAAATTCTTAGATAAGGCCTATTTTGTAAAAACTTTCAAAATCTTCTCGTCCATAACTATTGGGCAAAGGGCTATCAAATTTAGTATGTAGAGACATCTAATAGTCCTCTACCAAATTTGTTCAAATTATGCCCCTGGGGACAAATTTGACCATTCCCCAGGGGTCACAACATTGAACATAGGCTTATATAGGGTCTATTTTGTGAAAACTTTACAAATCTTCTCGTCTATAGTGCTACCAAATTCGGTATGTAGTGGTATCTTATAGTACTCTACCAAGTTTGTTCAAATTATGCCCCTGGGAACAAGTTTGATCATGCTCCGAGGGTCAGAAAATTGAACATATGCTTATATAAGGCCTATTGTGGGATTTTTTTTAAATCTTCTTGTCCATAACCCTATGGCATAGGGCTACCAAATTTGGTATGTAGTGACATGTAATAGTTCTCTTCTTAGTTTGTTCAATATGCCACTGGGGTCAAATTTAATACTGCCCCGGGGGTCACAAAATTGAATATATGCTTATAAAGGGCTTGTCCATAACCATTTGGCCTAGGGCTACCAAATTTGGTATGTAGTGACATCTTAAAGTCCTCAACCAAGTTTATTTATATTATGCCCCTCGGGTCAAATTTGACGCTGCCCTGGGGTCACAAAATTGAACATACGCTTATATGGAGCCTATTTTGTGAAAACCTTAAAAATATTCTTGTCCATAAACATCAGGCCTAGGGCTATCAAATTTGGTATGTAGTGACATCTTATAGGTGTCTACCAAGTTTGTTCAAATTTTATCCCTTGGGTCAAATTTGACTGTGCCCTGGGGTTACAACGTTGAACATAATTATGCTTATACATGTATCAGGTCTATTTTGTGAAAACTTAAAAAATCTTCTTGTCCATAACCATCCGATCTAGGGCTGTCAAATTTGGTATGTAGTGACATCTAATAGTCCTCTACCAAATCTGTTCAAATCTTATCCGGGGTCAAATTTGATCCTGCCCCGGGGGTCACAAAATTAAACATATGCTTCTATAATGCCTATTTTGTGAAAACTTAAAAAAAATATTGTTCATAACCATTAGGCCTAGGGCTACACAATTTGGTATGTAGTGACATAATGTACAGTCCTCTATTTAGTTTGTTGAAATTATGCCCCAGGGGTCAAATTTGACCCTGCCCTGGGGGCCACACAATCGATTATATGCTTATATAGTGCCTATTTTGTGAACACTTTACAAATCTTCTTGTCCTTTAACCATAAGGCTGTGGCTCTTCTAACCTTATGTGAATATATTAGAGTTCAAAGGTTCGTTTAAGTCGCGTTGTGTAATTTTTTGTTTTGACTTAAATGTTCCAGGTTCGTTTAACTACTCATCAGTTTGCGAAAGAAAGCAACAAGTCTTTTTATAGCATATATAGTCTTTTATTCTTGTTTAAAATGTTTGTATATGTTGTTTTGTTAATGCATATTATTCTTATTTGTATTGTTAATGTATGTACTTCTTATTAAGAAATTGAACAAGATCAAAACAAGAAAGAAACAAGATACTCCCACACAAATATAATCCGTCCAGAAAGTAAATGTCCGTCTCTCCTGCACTTACTGTAAAGCCGTAAAATTATAATGTTTACTGTGCGAGTTGCTATCAATAATGGCTCGATTTGTTCTAAAAATACCCCACTTTTATACTCATGCTTATATAAATGCTTATATAAACGGTCATGTTCCAGAAAACGTGATCTCAGCAAGTAAACAAAACTTTCCATCACCCTGTCAAGTTGAAGTATTTTTTCCTAACCCCAGTAAACAAGCAGTTTGTGACTGTTTTAACATCGGTCTGACTGCCAAATAACCAAGGCTTAAGAGCATCCCTACATGTATGATAGTTTGAATTGAGTTCAGTCAGCTTACTTCGACAAAAGTGTTGCAAGGCATAGGACTACCAATTCGGTATGTAGTGACATCTAATAGTTCTCTACTAAGTTTGTTCAAAGTATGCCCCTTGGGTCAAATTTGACTGTGTGGTGGGTCACAAAACTGAACATACACTAATGGGGCCTATTTCGTGAAAACTTTAAAAATCTTCTTGTCCATATATATTGGGCCTAGGGCTACCAAATTTGGTATGTATAGACATCTAATAAACTTCTACCACATTTGTTCAAATAATGCCTCTGGGTCAACTTTAATCCTGCCCCGGGGAGTCACACAATTGAATAAACGCTTATAAAGCGCCTATTTTGTGAAATCTTTAAAAAAATCTTCTTGTCAAAAACCATTCGGACCATTGCTACCAAATTTGGTATGCAGTAACATCATTCTTATAGTCCTCTTATACCAAGTTTGTTCAAATTATGTCCTTTGGGTCAAATTTGACCCACGGGTCACAAAATTGAACATTATATACGCTCATATCTTGCTTATTTTGTGAAAACTTTTAGAATATTATTGTCCTTAACTCTAGGACCTAGGGCTACCACATGTTTATGTGGTGAGATATAGTGGTCCTCTACAAAGTTTGCTCAAATTATGCCCCTGAGGTTAAATTTGACCCAGCCCAGGGGTCACACAAGTGTACATGTGCTTAAATAGGGCCTATATTTAAGTATTAAGTATGCCAAGAATATTTGTTTCAGCCTTTTCTTCAGCAGTGGAGTGATACAGGGCTATCATGGTCCTCTTGCTTGTTGTTTGTGGAGATTTCATTCTCGTCAGGAGATGCCTGCCCACTGACACTTCCAGAGCTGCCATCACCGACACTGGTGTCATCAGCATGTGACCTGGCATAAATGAAATACATAAATCTTATATATATATATATATATATATATATATATATATATATATATATATATATATATATATATATATATATATATATATATATGGTATCGTTTAATAATCTTGTTGTGGCATTGTAGATATGGTGCCTGCCTAGCCATTGGGAGGCCACAGGTATGATCCCTACTTGGGGAGGGTTCTCATGATCTTTACAAAAACACAATGTACTGGTTCTTCCCAGAAAACAGACTTGAGAGTATCTCAATAAGCCTAAGGCTTTGGATGCAGTCTAGCTTAAATGAATAAGTTTATTAGTATACATACATCAATCTTAATGTTTATTTGAATGGTTTTCAATAAAGTTAATATTAATTTTCTAGTCCTACAACATAAAGTATGTTATGTTATGTTCTCACAAAAACCATTCACGTCCATATTACAAAAGTGGTTGTTAATCTTAAGAATCTTTGAACTAGAGGCATGTTACTGTTTAGTTAAAATTAGATCTACATAAATATATACATAAATACCAAACCCTATAAAAAATAAATAGCCATCCCTGGAATTGCTTTAACTCCATTGACTTGAAGAATCATCATGACTGATAAGCACTTTCAAACACCTATAAAAAAAGTAATAGCAAGATATAAATGCATGTTTCTTTTATATAAATACAACAACACACAAATATGCTGATTAAATGCAAATAACAATACAATTTAAATTCAAAGGAGGTACTTCATACTCAAATTCAAATAACCAAGTGCCTAAGTGATAAACTAGAAATAGGTTTGATGTTTTCAAATGTTATTGAATAATATTGCTACATACATGTATAAATATGCATGATCTGAGTGTCATATAACATACATTTTTTAACTGTTGTTGTTTTTTGCACTATTTTGTAAAGAAAAGTTTGAGTAAAAATGCATGGTCTATAATAAATTAATTTTGATTGCATATATTATAATGCCCCCCTTCGAAGAAGAGGGGGTATATCGTTTTGCACATGTTGGTCTATTGGTCTGTCCACCAGATGGTTTCCAGATGATTACTCAAGAACGCTTAGGCCTAGGATCATGAAACTTCATAGGTACATTGTTCTTCATTATTTTTTATCGAGTGCATCGGGATTGTCTCCCATATGGCCATCGCCCCCAGAAAGACGTGTTAGTTGGTTACGGGGGATAGTGCAAGATACAGGAGACACCCCGTTCCAGAGGTGACCCTGGGTCTTTTAGTGCCCGATGTATAGCACCTAGTACACTGCACCTCGGTTTAACGTCTCATGCGAAAGACGAGCTAATAGGTTAGGTGCAGCGGGGGATCGAACCAGCGATCTCTGGATTGTGAAGCCAATGTGTTACCACTAGACCACGGATCCGCTAGGACTGGCAGATGACCCCTATTGATTTTCAGGTCACTAGGTCAAAGGTCAAGGTCACAGTGACTTAAAATAGTAAAATGGTTTCCGGATGATAACTCAAGAATGCTTATGCCTAGGATCATGAAACTTCATAGGTACATTGATCATCACTGGCAGATGACCACTATTGATTTTCAGGTCACTAGGTCAAAGGTCAAGGTCACAGTTACTCTAAATAGTAAAATGGTTTCCGGATGATAACTCAAGAATGCTTAGGCCTAGGATCATGAAACTTCATAGGTACATTGATCATAACTGGCAGATGACCCATAGTGATTATCAGGTCACTAGGTCAAAGGTCAAGGTCACAGTGACTCAAAACAGTAAAATGGTTTCTGGATGATAACCCAAGAATGCTTACGCCTAGGATCATGAAACTTCATGGTAACATTGATCATGACTGGTAGATGACCCCTATTGATTTTCAGGTCACTAGGTCAAAGGTCAAGGTCACAGTGACTCGAAACAGTAAAATAGTATCAGGATGATAACTTAAGAATGCTTATGCCTAGGATCATGACACTTCACAGGTACAATGATAATGACCGGCAGATAAAATCTATTGATTTTCAACTCACTAGGTCAAATGTCAAGGTCACAGTGACTTGAAATAGTAAAATGGTTTCTGGACGATAACTCAAGAACACTTACTCCTAGGATCATTACACTTCATAGGTACATTGATAATGACTAGCAGATGACCCCGATCAATTTTCAGGTCACTAGGTCAAAGGTTAAGGTCACAGTGACTCAGTAAAATGGTTTCCTGATGATAACTCAAGAATAATTAGGCCTAGGATCATGAAACTTCATAGGTACATTGATCATGACTGGCAGATGACCCCTATTAATTTTCAGGTCACCAGGTCAAAGGTCAAGGTCACAGTGACAAAAAACGTATTCACACAATGGCCACCACTACAATTGACAACCCTTATGGGGGGCATGCATTTTTTCCAAACAGCCCTTGTTTATATTATATTCAAATACTGTGAAAAGCATGAGATGCATAAATAATTTAAAATGGGTTGCAAGGCTGAAACGGCAATTCATCACCTTTATTAGAGATTTACATGTCTTTACTTTCTAGATAGAAATGATCTTTTTCCCGTGGTATTTTGTTGGCAGCTTGTTCCTGTTCATGGAGTTTGGACCATTTCTATCTACCAATGATTAGAGCATACCCTGGTGTATCTGCAACATCAATATATGCACAAGGGTTTAAATAAATACCGAAAAAAATAAATAAAATTTATTAACAGCCAGCATACCTTAAATTTGCCATAGTGATAAATGAAAAATGCTAGTTTGTGTGTAACATGGCCACAAATTTAATATGTTACAGTGGGGTAGAGTGTTGGTGTTGTATCTACTATGAGTGAACCAAGCAATATAGATTGTAAAAATAGTTCAATGTTGTATTAATAAGAACACGTTTTCATTATAAATGGCATTTAATTTTATTATAACACAATTTTGGGCATTCATGGAATAGAAGAAATGATTGTTGGTATTTACATTGGTCTGTTCTGATAACATAAATATTCAATGACAGTCTGCTCAAATTAATCATTCAAGTTTGAGATTAGCAAATCATGCTGTAAAATGTCAACACATTAGGCCATATTGAATCAAATTCTTTTTTTTTACCGATTAATACTTAATAAAATGTTTATAATAATACTGCTTGCCATCTACATGGTGTAATACTCCTACAAATACGATATTTATGTACATCGACATATAAGATATTGATACACTAATGATACCTACCCGTTTGGCGTCGCATCTTGCCTGCTTATAGCTCTAATTCATGCGGTTTTTGTGGCATGATTTCTAGGCATTTTGTGCAGCGTTACATGCTTGCCATATATGCCAAATTGTCCCACATAAGGACTGGAATTCATAAAGCTCCTAAGGGTAAAACTTAAGAAAATTTCTTAAATAATTACAAATTCCTTAAGTAGTTTGCTCTTTCATTTTGGTGTCATTTTTCATTTAATTTGTTTATTTAAGTAAATTTTGCATAGAAGAACAGTATTTTGGAAGTACAAAATTGAAATAATTAGAATTTCAATAGAAAATTGAATTTTAAAATGTTCACTTAAATCCAGCTTATGTAAAGATTTGCCTTAGGAGCTTTATGAATACCAGCCCAGGCCTTTACCTTGCCAGTTTGGAAAAAATCATATAATTTATAGTTATATACTTTGTAAGTTTATAATAGAATAAAATTCATATATAATAAGCATTAGACAATTCTTTCTTTAGAAAAAAAAAGACAACAATGGACATTAGGATTTTTTTTGTTCAATATTGGTTTGGAATCAGGTACCTTTTAGGGCAATTTTTACATAGCAGAAACTCCCTGATATAATATAAAGTAATTGTTCAATAATGAATATGTGCCATTTTATTGCTACAGTAGCCAAAATAATACATGTTTTCAGAATTATTGATTTATAAACATAAGTAATGAAGTACTTTGACTGTCAATACATGGCATGTCTAAAAATAGAAACTGAGTTCCTGGGAAAGAGACACTTTCTGACCTTGTTTGCATTTGTGTGGTTGTCAGATTACTGTACAGTGCAATATATTTTTTAAATAAACAAATAACAAATTATATAAAATAGATACTCTTTTAATAGGTATATTTGGATTTTAAGAAGTTTTCAAACGTATTTATGCAATTAATTGAGAAATTTCAAAACATTGTATAAATAAGTACTCTTAAAAAATTTAAGTCGTGCCTTGTGGTTGGATTGTAAGAAGTTCAAAGGTAGGTAATAATTTTAATAATTAATTTTAGCATTATGCGGTTGTTATTGGTTTTGTGAGAAAATAGATAAAAACGCATCAATATTCTTTGTTTGAAGTATTATTTTTCTTGATATAGAAAATTAAACACTTTAAAAATACAAATTAAGTCCTATATTATATTGCACATGTATGAAGTATCAGTACATTGTTATCACATGGGTACCTGTGTAGGAAATCAATTATGGCTGTGTATAGCAACATTCATAATGTATACATGTTGATTGAACTGTGCAATTGTTTTCTATTGTGCAATTGTTTCCATCTGTGTAATTTTGCAACATTTCATTTCTAACTCACCAGTCACATTTCAACATGTCAAACTTCTACACAATAACACTGATACTGAAGTTTATTGTCACACTTAGCTATTTGTATGCATATATTTTAGATGTGTAAAGGCTTATTTATAACAACATATGCGTAATACAATATCACTGCAGTATGTTTAATAAGATTATTTAACATTGACAGTAATTCAATATCTTGATGTTACTCTGTTTTGCAGTATACAAGTGTGCTGTGAGTCCCACAGGAGACAGGCTGTACATCACCAGCTACAACCAGGACAAGCTTCACACCCTGGCCAGGGATGGCACACTCCTGGCTACATACACAGACCCAGCACTACGTGGCCCAGAGGGTCTACATGTGACCCCTGCAGGCCAGGTGCTGGTCTGTGCATTGCAGCCCCACACTGTACTCCAGGTGGGCTGGGAGGGGCAGAGTAAGCTGGCTAATCTTGCTACATGGGAAGATGGAGTGAGGAGCCCATGGTCAGTCTGCTACAGCAGCACCACATCATCAATCATTGTGGGACAGTGGGCGGACAACATACTGGTGTTCAGAGTGGAATAGTGTGAACATGTATGTATTAGTTGTTGTAATTAGTGATTAATATTTCAATGACAATGTGTTGTTTAGCATAAGAACATTGAAGTGTGTTATATTTCAATACAATATTGTGTGTGTAGTTGTTGATGCAACTTTTTTGTGTACACATATAGTAATTTACTAATACAATGTGAAGTTTTTTTAAATATTAGATCTTATACATATTATGTTATGTTGTCATAACATTTTTCTTTATGGTCCTTTAATTTAAAAGTTTTTTAAAGCTGTGCATGATTAAACAAAGCATTTCAACTGCACATTTAATGTTTGTACATAGATGCACATGAACATAGCACTTAAAGCTATTTTTAGACTTTCATTTCAAGATACACAATGGTATAAAATCTATATTGATGCAATTCGTTTTTATAAAATATGATATAGTTGTAGTAATCTTATGAGGAATATATTTTGATATATAATGTTTACATAATATTCACATATGATATTTAATTATTTACTTTGTTTTTTTGCTGTTGAACATTTAGTATTTATTTGTAATTACCTTTATATAAAATGTGTTTGAGTCCTAAATATACAAGAAATACATCAAGCTATTCGTCTGCTCCAGTCGCTGCTGAGTCAGGACAACGATGCTGAGGATGTGGTGAACAAGGATGACCTGACTACGCAGAAGGTAACATATTCACGCTTAAATTGTCAGGTATTTTCTGGGGGAAAATGCAATTTTGGGACTCAGATTTTTTTCCCACAAAAAGTCCATTGATTTAGGAAAAACAAATTTAATAAAAATTCTTTGTAATACTTAAAATTTAATACCAATAAAGTTATAGTATGATAGTTATATACTTTGTTAGAATTCTCAGAATTATCAGGGATAATGCTTTCCGCTTTTGAGGAAATTTTAGTTTTAAGGGAATTTCTTCCAAACAAAAATCAAGTCTTGGTGGACATTGTCGTCTCAGGTTATAGCCTGTGAGGACTGGGCAGGCTAATGTGGGAGGACATTATATACATTCATTAAGCCCAGTTGTCCCAGAATAAGACTCAAGTTAAGTCTGATTTTAAATTAAAAATAAATAGAATAAATCTCGTCAAACACATTTCTAAAAAACATGTTGATTATGAACTGTAAATTCATTTTTATTTGTGGGACATTAATTAATGTTGATTTTGTGGGCTTACTGATCCATGAAATTAGCTCAAACTTATAACAAAATCACCCAGGGCAAATTCCTTTTTTTCGAAAATACAAAATCCACGAATTTAAGTGTCCACGAAAAAGTTTGTTTTTTTAAACCTTGAAGTGTCATGCCAATGAGTATAAATATTTTTCCAGAATCAGGTGTGTAACACTCCAGTCTCCAGCTTGAATTGGTGACTAATATTTTGCTCTGTTTTATCATTCAGGACCTGTTTTGAAGAGGTATTCAATATAAGTCGGTTTTCAAAGAGCATGATTCAGGGCTATTTTTCCTCCGAATGGCTGTTTTTCACAAATTTGAGAATTTCGTGACTCAAAGTTTCACAATTAAAACAAGTTTGTGACTCCAATTTTGGCAATTTTAAGGAGTTTGCTCCTCATTTGTTCACAACTTTAACAAATTTAAAATAAGTGGGCTGAAACGCTTCACAAAGATGAGACAAACCACGCCCTGTTACATGTATATGCTTTGTGTTTGAGGGTGTGTGGGTAATATTTTTACTGAAACTTTTATTTTCCCTAAACATATAAAACAAAGTTAATGTTTTCAATTTTATACTTAAAAAATTCATGTCTTGGTATTGGTTACTGTAAAAATATGGATTTGTGGTCGTCATCAGAGTAAGAGCAAAGTAGTGTTATCAGCTAGAAGTAATTAAGGGCAGGTGGCCTGTAACATAATTTTACTCCCATGTGTATGTGAATACTGAACAGATTTTCTTTCCTTCTTTATAAAGTACACCATAATAGGCGCTTCCTTATATGCTAGTGGAATAATGAAATGAGCACTGAAACTGAACATTTAATTTGTTGGGTATTGATTTACTTTGGATATGTTTTCTATTGTTAATTTTAACAGATTTTAACAAGCTAAGACATTTCAAGGCATGGTAAAAAATGTATGTGTCTTTGCAACTTTTGGAAGACATTTTTATTTAGTTTTTGCCTCCCATTTATTGAAACATATATTAAAGTAAAACATATATGAATGCTTTGTAAAAGTAAAGTGATTAAAAGAATGGGTACACTCAAACAATATTAAATTTGTAACAATATAATTTTCCATTCCTTGGTCTTGTTATGCTGGAAAAATGGCTAAAAAGATAAATAAGATAAATAAGCCTTGCTGTGGAAAATGGGGCTTTTTGCATGTGCTTAAATTGTTGTCCCAGATAAGCCTGTGCATTCTGCACAGGCTAATAAGGGACAACACTTTCCTCTTCAAAGGTATTTTTTTGGTTGAAAAGAAGAATCATCTTTATGATAATTCAGTCTGGTCAGAAAGTTGTTATCCTGATTAGCTTATGTGGACATGCTAATCTGGGACCACACTTCCTTATATTGATGAGCTGCATATTGACTTATGAAATGATATCTCAGAAATTTTACAAAAAACTATAATTATGAATTTACAGGTTAGTATAGCAATAGCCAAAACTTTTAATGTTTCAATACAAAATGGTTTAATTGTATATATGTTCATGCTATTCAGGACAAGGAACCAATGAAATACCAGATAAGACATTCATGAGAATGAATTTTTGCTGTTGAAAACCTTCACATCTAATCAAGAGGCATAGTTTGTTGTAGATTGTAATATAAACATTTGTTACATGTTCATATAACCCACTGTGCTGTTTTCAGGAGAGCACCAGCATTGGTATCGAGTTGGCCCAGCATCAGTACCAGTCCAGCATGCAGGAGATCCAGTCAAGGACGACCCTTCCCCTCCCCTGACCACTAAATCCTCACTTTTGACCTGCAGCCTCGAAGGATCAACATCGTTGAACAATTCTGTTCTGCAGGAAATTCTCAGCACGTCAAGTTTTCACGGGCTGTTCTCAACAACCGCAATGTCCTGGTCGAGTTTTCCACACTCAAGCCTGAGTAGTTTTGTTAAATATAAGCAGTAGAAATGGTAAAACTAACAGCCAGTGTGCTTGCTCTGGGACATCACAAAGAATATCACAGAATACAAAGTTGAATAACTTGTTCCATTCATTATGGGACCAACAGAAATTCAGCAAGAAACAGGGCAAAAAATCAAGGAACAATTGAAGCGATTAATTTAGAAGTGTAGGTTTTCCAAAGTAGATACTTCTGCTGTTGATAGTTTTGACAGTAATAGCGCTACGGACGTCTCGGTTTGTCCTCTCAGGCGTGTAAACTGTCCAAAGAGAACACGCTTCTGACGCTTTTGCTGACGAAGAAAGGCAGTAATGACTTGGCTGTGAACACCCAGAGCACAATACATCCTTGGGGCATGCCTCAGACGCAAATTCCGCTCAAGATTATAAACAAGGCGCAAAATGTGAATATGTCTAGCTTTGTTACGAGCACTTCCCACTCCGAGCCCATAGGCCTCGTATTGAATCGAGGCTGAGAAGGCATTGACAAATGACAGCAGTTGTGTTGTGTGGTCCAGTATGCCCATCGACTCTCAACCCGACGTTAATCAGAACTCAAACTCGGCCCTTAGCAATATCAGCTCAGCTCCTTGAGCCTCAGGTGAGACCTTACAGTATTAATTATTTTGTCGAAATGGGGGCCAAAATTCAGTCCCACTCCTATTCTCAAAAAGTCTATATTTTCCCATAATTACTGGCTAAAATTTTCAATTCAAGGTTTGCCCCCCAAAAATGTTTTAATAGGTTGCAACATTGAGTTAATTTCCTTATTCAGCTCTATAACTTGGACCTTAGTGCAATTAATATAGATAGCACTATTCTCAATGTTTTTTTTTATAGCAAAAACAACAACCATTTTCCCAATTTAATTCAAAACAGCATTTAATTTTATTATAACACAATTTTGGGCATTCATGGAATAGAAGAAATGATTGTTGGTATTTACATTGGTCTGTTCTGATAACATAAATATTCAATGACAGTCTGCTCAAATTAATCATTCAAGTTTGAGATTAGCAAATCATGCTGTAAAATGTCAACACATTAGGCCATATTGAATCAAATTCTTTTTTTTTACCGATTAATACTTAATAAAATGTTTATAATAATACTGCTTGCCATCTACATGGTGTAATACTCCTACAAATACGATATTTATGTACATCGACATATAAGATATTGATACACTAATGATACCTACCCGTTTGGCGTCGCATCTTGCCTGCTTATAGCTCTAATTCATGCGGTTTTTGTGGCATGATTTCTAGGCATTTTGTGCAGCGTTACATGCTTGCCATATATGCCAAATTGTCCCACATAAGGACTGGAATTCATAAAGCTCCTAAGGGTAAAACTTAAGAAAATTTCTTAAATAATTACAAATTCCTTAAGTAGTTTGCTCTTTCATTTTGGTGTCATTTTTCATTTAATTTGTTTATTTAAGTAAATTTTGCATAGAAGAACAGTATTTTGGAAGTACAAAATTGAAATAATTAGAATTTCAATAGAAAATTGAATTTTAAAATGTTCACTTAAATCCAGCTTATGTAAAGATTTGCCTTAGGAGCTTTATGAATACCAGCCCAGGCCTTTACCTTGCCAGTTTGGAAAAAATCATATAATTTATAGTTATATACTTTGTAAGTTTATAATAGAATAAAATTCATATATAATAAGCATTAGACAATTCTTTCTTTAGAAAAAAAAAGACAACAATGGACATTAGGATTTTTTTTGTTCAATATTGGTTTGGAATCAGGTACCTTTTAGGGCAATTTTTACATAGCAGAAACTCCCTGATATAATATAAAGTAATTGTTCAATAATGAATATGTGCCATTTTATTGCTACAGTAGCCAAAATAATACATGTTTTCAGAATTATTGATTTATAAACATAAGTAATGAAGTACTTTGACTGTCAATACATGGCATGTCTAAAAATAGAAACTGAGTTCCTGGGAAAGAGACACTTTCTGACCTTGTTTGCATTTGTGTGGTTGTCAGATTACTGTACAGTGCAATATATTTTTTAAATAAACAAATAACAAATTATATAAAATAGATACTCTTTAAATAGGTATATTTGGATTTTAAGAAGTTTTCAAACGTATTTATGCAATTAATTGAGAAATTTCAAAACATTGTATAAATAAGTACTCTTAAAAAATTTAAGTCGTGCCTTGTGGTTGGATTGTAAGAAGTTCAAAGGTAGGTAATAATTTTAATAATTAATTTTAGCATTATGCGGTTGTTATTGGTTTTGTGAGAAAATAGATAAAAACGCATCAATATTCTTTGTTTGAAGTATTATTTTTCTTGATATAGAAAATTAAACACTTTAAAAATACAAATTAAGTCCTATATTATATTGCACATGTATGAAGTATCAGTACATTGTTATCACATGGGTACCTGTGTAGGAAATCAATTATGGCTGTGTATAGCAACATTCATAATGTATACATGTTGATTGAACTGTGCAATTGTTTTCTATTGTGCAATTGTTTCCATCTGTGTAATTTTGCAACATTTCATTTCTAACTCACCAGTCACATTTCAACATGTCAAACTTCTACACAATAACACTGATACTGAAGTTTATTGTCACACTTAGCTATTTGTATGCATATATTTTAGATGTGTAAAGGCTTATTTATAACAACATATGCGTAATACAATATCACTGCAGTATGTTTAATAAGATTATTTAACATTGACAGTAATTCAATATCTTGATGTTACTCTGTTTTGCAGTATACAAGTGTGCTGTGAGTCCCACAGGAGACAGGCTGTACATCACCAGCTACAACCAGGACAAGCTTCACACCCTGGCCAGGGATGGCACACTCCTGGCTACATACACAGACCCAGCACTACGTGGCCCAGAGGGTCTACATGTGACCCCTGCAGGCCAGGTGCTGGTCTGTGCATTGCAGCCCCACACTGTACTCCAGGTGGGCTGGGAGGGGCAGAGTAAGCTGGCTAATCTTGCTACATGGGAAGATGGAGTGAGGAGCCCATGGTCAGTCTGCTACAGCAGCACCACATCATCAATCATTGTGGGACAGTGGGCGGACAACATCCTGGTGTTCAGAGTGGAATAGTGTGAACATGTATGTATTAGTTGTTGTAATTAGTGATTAATATTTCAATGACAATGTGTTGTTTAGCATAAGAACATTGAAGTGTGTTATATTTCAATACAATATTGTGTGTGTAGTTGTTGATGCAACTTTTTTGTGTACACATATAGTAATTTACTAATACAATGTGAAGTTTTTTTAAATATTAGATCTTATACATATTATGTTATGTTGTCATAACATTTTTCTTTATGGTCCTTTAATTTAAAAGTTTTTTAAAGCTGTGCATGAACAAACAAAGCATTTCAACTGCACATTTAATGTTTGTACATAGATGCACATGAACATAGCACTTAAAGCTATTTTTAGACTTTCATTTCAAGATACACAATGGTATAAAATCTATATTGATGCAATTCGTTTTTATAAAATATGATATAGTTGTAGTAATCTTATGAGGAATATATTTTGATATATAATGTTTACATAATATTCACATATGATATTTAATTATTTACTTTGTTTTTTTGCTGTTGAACATTTAGTATTTATTTGTAATTACCTTTATATAAAATGTGTTTGAGTCCTAAATATACAAGAAATACATCAAGCTATTCGTCTGCTCCAGTCGCTGCTGAGTCAGGACAACGATGCTGAGGATGTGGTGAACAAGGATGACCTGACTACGCAGAAGGTAACATATTCACGCTTAAATTGTCAGGTATTTTCTGGGGGAAAATGCAATTTTGGGACTCAGATTTTTTTCCCACAAAAAGTCCATTGATTTAGGAAAAACAAATTTAATAAAAATTCTTTGTAATACTTCAAATTTAATACCAATAAAGTTATAGTATGATAGTTATATACTTTGTTAGATCTAATTGAAATATGATTGAGATATTATTTTCATAAGGCACTTATTTAAGAACAAATAAAATGCTTTGTGTATGGGTCCGTTTAACAGACCCATAAATACATCAGGGAAGCGGCGACTTGTGTAATTCCTGTTTATTAAGAATGCAAAAAAGATGAGGTTGTAAAGAACAGTATGAATTTACATTAGGAAAAATATCCTCTTTAATTGTTTGTATATTACAAAATCATTGATATTCGTCCATATGAAATGTCGTAGTAAAAAAACCAGTTTATGGACACATGCGTGGATTTTTCAAATGGGAAAAATAAATGAGGTATTTGCGTTGTGATACATTTGTGGATCAGTCAACTCTTTAAATCAACAAAAAATAATATCTCACAATTAATAATGATTTTACAGTGTTACTTGTGTATTAAGAATGTTAAAGATGAAGAGGACAAGAATGATATGATTTCACAGAAGGTAAAATGGTGTCTTTTCTTGTGTATATCCTTTTAAAAACACGACTTCTTTAACTTGAGGATCAATAACTAAAAACCTTTTTCAGCTCGTTGCTTCCCAACTTATTCATAAGAAACCTCAGTAACACAACACCTCTAGAAATTATGTCATTCCCATGCAGACCTTGAGTTTTTAAAAAGTTGTGATATATTTAATGAAGCTTGGAATGCCTTGGTTGTATAGAGCCTGTTTGCAAGGAGATGTAAAGTTTTTAGTATGTATAAAGTGTTGCTATTATTTGTCAAATTTGGGGTCTGAAATCGACCCCTTTTACAATCCTAAAACAATGTACTTTTCCCAAACGACTGCCTTAAATTTCCAATTGAAGATAAAGAAATAAATGTATCACAATATCAAGTTAATCTCCCTACCCAGCTCTATTACTTGAACCTTATTTCATGTAAATACAATTTTGAAAACGCTTATTCTCAATTATATAGTATTTGTAAGCAAAAAACCAACAACAAAATGTCCCTATTTGTGGTCAAAACACCACGAATTTTCCCTATTAGAAGGACTCCGGCCTCATTCCACAAACTTAAGTAAAGTCTGCTTACAGTCTGTTGTTGAGTGTTTTTTCAAGAAACATATGTGCCTCCCTCTGGGATAATGGGACTTAATGCATGTGTGTAAAGTGTGGTCCCAGATTAGCCTGTGTAGTCTGTACAGGGACTAAATGCATGTGTGTAAAGTGTGGTCCCAGATTAGCCTGTGTAGTCTGTACAGGGACTAAATGCATGTGTGTAAAGTGTGGTCCCAGATTAGCCTGTGTAGTCTGTACAGGGACTAAATGCATGTGTGTAAAGTGTGGTCCCAGATTAGTCTGTGTAGTCTACACAGGGACTAAATGCATGTGTGTAAAGTGTGGTCCCAGATTAGCCTGTGTAGTCTGCACAGGGACTAAATGCATGTGTGTAAAGTGTGGTCCCAGATTAGCCTGTGTAGTCTGTACAGGGACTAAATGCATGTGTGTAAAGTGTGGTCCCAGATTAGCCTGTGTATTCTGTACAGGGACTAAATGCATGTGTGTAAAGTGTGGTCCCAGATTAGCCTGTGTAGTCTGTACAGGGACTAAATGCATGTGTGTAAAGTCTGGTCCCAGATTAGCCTGTGTAGTCTGTACAGGGACTTAATACATGTGCGTAAAGTGTGGTCCCAGATTAGCCTGTGTAGTCTCTACAGGGACTAAATGCATGTGCGTTAAGTGTGGCCCCAGATTAGCCTGTGTAGTCTGTACAGGGACTAAATGCATGTGTGTAAAGTGTGGTCCCAGATTAGCCTGTGTAGTCTGTACAGGGACTAAATGTATGTGCGTTAAGTGTGGTCCCAGATTAGCCTGTGTAGTCTGCACAGGAAAATCATGGATGACACTTTCCGCATTTATGCAATTTTTTGTAAATAGGAAGTCTCTTCTTAAAGAAAATGTCAGTCTAGCGGAAAGTGTTGTCCCTTATAAGCCTGTGTGGCTCTATAGGCTAGTGCACTTAGTGCACAATTTATTAAGCCCTGTTTTCTCAGAATGAGGCTCAAAGTAAATCCCCCTACAGTCTGTTACAGAGTTGTACAAGATGATACCAGGTGAGCCTTGTTATGGGAAAAGGGTGCTTAATGCATGTTATGTACCATCCACAGATTAGCCTGTGCAGTGCGCACTCAGAATTATCAGGGATAATGCTTTCTGCTTTTGAGGAAATTTTAGTTTTAAGGGAATTTCTTCCAAACAAAAATCAATTCTTTGTGGAAATTGTCGTCTCAGGTTATAGCCTGTGAGGACTGTGCAGGCTAATGTGGGAGGACATTATATACATTCATTAAGCCCAGTTGTCCCAGAATAAGACTCAAGTTAAGTCTGATTTTAAATTAAAAACAAAAAAAATAAATCTCATCAAACACATTTCTAGAAAACATATTGATTATGAACTGTAAATTCATTTTTATTTGTGGGACATTAATTAATGTTGATTTTGTGGGCTTACTGATCCATGAAATTAGCTCAAACACATAACAAAATCACCCAGGGCAAATTCCTTTTTTCGAAAATACAAAATCCACGAATTTAAGTGTCCACGAAAAAGTTATTTTTTTTTTTAAACCTTGAAGTGTCATGCCAACGAGTATAAATATTTTTCCAGGATCAGGCGTGTAACACTCCAGTCTCCAGCTTGAATTGGTGACTAATATTTTGCTCTGTTTTATCATTCAGGGCCCGTTTTGATGAGGTATTCAATGTAAGTCTGTCTTCAAAGAGCATGATTCAGGGCTATTTTTCCTCGAATGGCCGTTTTTTTACAAATTTGAGAATTTCGTGACTCAAAGTTTCACAATTAAAACAAGTTTGTGACTCAAATTTTGGCAATTTTAAGGAGTTTTCTCCTCATTTGTTCACAACTTTAACAAATTTAAAATGAGTGGGCTGAAACGCTTCACAAAGATGAGACAAACCAAGCCCTGTTACATGTATATGATTTGTGTTTGAGGGTGTGTGGGTAATATTTTTACTGAAACTTTTATTTTCCCTAAACATATGAAACAAAGTTAATGTTTTTATACTTAGAAAAATTCATGTCTTGGTATTGGTTACTGTAAAAATTTGGATTTGTGGGCATCATCAAAGTAAGAGCAAAGTAGTGCTATCAGATAGAAGTAATTAAGGGCAGGTGGCCTGTAACATAATTTTACTCCCAGCGGTATGTGAAAACTGAACAGATTTTCTGTCCTTCTTTATAAATTACACCATAATAGGCGCTTCCTTATATGCCAGTGGAATAATGAAATGAGCACTGAAACTAAACATTTCATTTGTTAGATATTGATTTACTTTGGATATGTTTTCTATTGTGAATTTAAACAGATTTTAACAAGCTCAGACATTTCAAGGCATGGTAAAAAATGTAGACCTCTATGTGTCTTTTTGCAACTTTGGGAAGACATTTTTATTTAGTTTTTGCCCTCCATTTATTGAAACATATATTAACAGTAAAACATATTTGAATGCTTTGTAAAAGTTAAGTGATTAAAAGAATGGGTACACTCAAACGATATTAAATTTTTAACAAGATAATTTTTCATTCTTTGGTCTTGTTATGCTTGAAAAAATGGCTAAAAAGATAAATAAGCCATGCTGTGGAAAATGGGGCTTCATGCATGTGCTTTAATTGTTGTCCCAGATATTCTGCACAGGCTTAGAAGAGACAACACTTTCCTCTTTAAAGGTATTTTTTTGTTGAAAAGAAGAATCATCTTTATGAAAATTCAGTCTAGTCAGAAAGTTTTTTCCCTCATGCTAATCTGGGACGACACTTGCTTATATTGACGAGCTGCATATTGGCTTTTGAAAGTATCTCTGAAAGTTAAGAAAAAATATAATTATGAACTTACAGGTTAGTATAGCAATAGCCAACACTTTTAATGTTTTAATACAAAATGGTTTAATTGTATAGATGTTCGTGCTTTTCAGGACCAGGAACCAATGAAATACCAGATAAGACATTCATGAGAATGAATTTTTGCTCTTGAAAACCTTCACATCCAATCAAGAGGCATAGTTTGTTGTAGATTGTAATATAAACATTTGTTACATGTTCATATCACCCACTGTGCTGTTGTTGTTTTCAGGAGAGCACCAGCATTGGTATCGAGTTGGCCCAGCAACAGAACCAGTCCAGCATGCAGGAGATCCAGTCAATGACGACCCTTTCCCTCCCCTGACCCCTAATTCCTCACTTTTGACCTGCAGCCTCAAAGGATCAGCATCGTTGAACAATTCTCTTCTGCAGGAAATTCACAGCTCGTCAAGTTTTCACGGGCTGTTCTCAACAACCGCAATGTCCTGGTCGAGTTTTCCACACTCAAGCCTGAGTGAGCCCTAGTTTTGTTAAATATAAGTACTAGAAATGTTAACACTAACAGCCAGTGTTCGTGCTGTTGGACATCACAAAGAATATCACAGAATAAAAAGTTGAATAACTTGTTCCATTCATTATGGGACCAACAGAAATTCAGCAAGAAACGGGAAAAAATCAAGGAACAATTGAAGCAATTAATTTAGAAGTATAGGCTTTCCAATGTAGATACTTCTGCTGTTGATAGTTTTGACAGTAATAGTGTTACGGACATATGGGTTTGTCCTCTCAGGCGTGTAAACTGTCCAAAGAGAACACGCTTCTGACGCTTATGCTGATGAAGAAAGGCAGTGATGACTTGGCAGTGATCACCCAGAGCACAATACATCTTTGGGGCATGCCTCAGACGCAAATTGCTCCAAAGATTATAAACAAGGCGCAATATGTGAACATGTCTAGCTTTGTTACGAGCACTTCCCACTCCGAGCCCGTAGGTCTTGTATTGAATCGAGGCTAGAGAAGGCATTGACAAATGACAGCAGTTGTGTTGTGTGGTCCAGTATGCCCTTCGACTCTCAACCCGACGTTAATCAGAACTCAAGCTCAGCTCCTTGAGCCTCAGGTGAGACCTTACAATATTAATTATTTTGTCGAAATTGGGGCCAAAATTCAGTCCTACTCCTATTCTCAAAAAGTCTATATTTTCCCATAATTACTGGCTAAAATTTTCAATTCAAGGTTTGCTCCCCAAAAATGTTTTAATAGGTTGCAACATTGAGTTAATTTCCATATTCAGCTCTATAACTTGAACCTTTGTGCAATTAATATAGATAGCACTATTCTCAATGTTTATTTTTTTTAATAGCAAAAACAACAACAATTTTCCCAATTTAATTGAAAACAGCATGATTTTTTCCGAATTGTCCCGATCCAAAAATGTTAAAAATAAACTCTCTGCTTAGAGCTGGCCCCTAGTTCTAGCACATTTTAGAGTCTTTGATAAAAATAACTTGTTTAATTTACTTATTTCACTAAGTTTCATTACTATTTTGAAGTTGGAGTTATATAAATTATTTTTGTCACATATAATTGGATAAGATTATAATTATGCCCCCCTTCGAAGAAGAGGGGGTATATTGCTTTGCTCATGTCGGTACGTCGGCCGGTCTGTCTGTCGGTCGGTCTGTCTGTCGGTCCCTCCACCAGGTGGTTGTCAGACGATAACTCAAGAACGCTTGGGCCTAGGATCATGAAACTTCATAGGTACATTGATCATGACTCGCAGATGACCCCTATTGATTTTGAGGTCACTAGGTCAAAGGTCAAGGTCACAGGTGAAGGTTACAGTTACTGGAAATAGGCATTTTAAGGATTAAGCATGGTTCAAACAAGAGAAACAACTACCGTTTATGCATGTTTTTTTTGTTACAGCATTTGCCTCCCTTGTAATATATTTAAATTTTACCAAATGTAAGCTACACCACCACCACCACCAGCACCACCCACCACCATCACCACCGCCACCACCACCACCACCACACCACCACCAACAACAACCACCACCCACCACCACCACCACCGTTCAGTGACAAAAAACGTATTCACACAATGGCTGCTACTACAACTTATAGCCCATATAGGGGGGCATGCATGTTTTACAAACAGCCCTTGTTCAAATTAGAGCCCGGATGTTGTCAAAACAATAGCACTTTATTGCTTTCATATCCTTATGCACACAATTTCAGCACCAGTAGCTAGAAGTATCAATTCAAAATCACCTACAGCGAATAGTTTTAACCAGAATTGGCAACAATTACTAGTTAAATTAGTACAGCTCCTGGTTGCAAGATATCAAGTGTCATAGACTTTTTTTCAATATAGACGTTCATCTGTATTTCTGTCTGATTCACAGATAAAACATGTGTGATCAAGTACTCATACACTTACAGTATTCAACTCGCATCTATTGTTTCTTATTATATGTCATACAATTGTATTAATTGTCTCACATTTAAAGTTGTTTAGTCTCAAGTATATAGAGAATACTAGGTCGGTGCCGAATAAAGCAAAGTTTATTTTGCGAGGCTTAGAAAATCTGAACCACGAGCCTTGGTGAGTGGTTCAGATTTTCGTGCCGAGCAAGATAAACTTTGCTTTATTCGGCACCGACCTAGTATTCGATTTATCCCATCAATTTTCATAGTCGTAAATTATTTCTTTAAAAATAGAATAGGAAAATCGAACTAGACGGAAAATCCCAAAGATATTTTAAGCAAACATTGTTTCATAATTGAAATCTTGTCGAGCCTCATACATTACAAAAAGATCAGTAACTAACCTGTTTTTCTGTTCCTCTACGTCCCCGATTTTTAAGAAATAATGGAAAAAAGACACTAAACACAACTGCATCTTTAGCGCGAAACAACATGCAATGTGTCGTATGACGTGTTAAAAATGACGTCACGAGTACGCGCACTTAATATTTGTAAATAATGTTATTTGCTTTTTGAGTTGCATTATGTGTTAAAAATATATTACATCTTGGTATCAAATTGTTTGTTTTGTTGAATCTGATTCGATTTTACTAAAAATGATTACTTTATAGTTGATTCCGAGTAATATGAACATTCTTCGCCGCGCGTGACAGCTATATTTCAGCACTGCTGAAATAGAGGAAAATTTATTCCACAGTGGTTTATTTCGACAATGCACGTCTGATGATGGGATAAAAGTCATAAACTGTCACATTTAAAGGTGTGCAGTCTCACACTTTAAACTTTACAGTGTCACATTTAATGCTGTATTGTCTCACATTTTCAGTTGCTGAGAATCACATTTAAAATTATGTAGTCTTACATTTAAAGTTGTCTGCTATCACATTTTAAGTTGTATATTGCATAATTAAAGGTGTACAGTCTCACATTCTAAATTGCTTAAGTAAGGCCTGTTTTTGATTTAAAAAAATAAGTATTACACCTTGCTACAAACTGTACTTTACCATGTATTCCTTGAGGTTAAAACCCTCTAACTTTCAATTTCAAATTGATGCGCATTAAACATTGATACAGCGCTATTCTGAGTTGTTATTGGTGAACAATCAATTCCGATATCCTAAATATCAATTTATTGTTGTCAGGACTTGATGCAATCCTTGATTGGTACCCAGCTTAACAACAGGCTCTTTGGTCAGCTGGTCCCAGATGCCCAGAGACACTTCCTGTGCATCGGGGGTAGTTGGCTCTTGGCGCAGGACCTCGCTCAACAAATCCTTCCAGCAGGGTGCAGCCAGTCTAAACCTGGAGTTTCAAACTTCCCTGCCTAAGGGCCGAGATTATCTCATCCACAAGGTATATTTGGGCTGTAATTTACTGTGTATAATGTGCAGGTGTGTACTTCTTATTTCACGTGTTGATTAAACTCCATGCTACTTCCTTAAAAAATTTAAATAACATTACTGTGCACTCGTAAATATGCATAATAGCCGCCAATAGCCTTGAGATCTTTGCAGTATATAGGGTTTTTTAAGTCACTACGTTATGAAATGGTGCAGGGGGGGGTGTAAAGATTCGTCATTGTCTTTAAATACCAGTAACCTCCGTCCTTCATTTATCCTCCTTATATCCGTTCCACTTTTTTGGTTTTGCACATAACTTAATAAGCTCCAGAGGGATGAACACTGTTTGTATAAAGAGTACATATATAGAAGGCAATATTTGAGCATTTATTTAATCAAACCAACTTCATTGACTTTAAATATAGCAGATGCCATTTCAGAATTCATTGAATTATTGAGTTTACAGGGACACATTTCTGGGAGGCCCTAAGACCATTTTATTTGTTCACAGAGGCTTATACTCACAAGTTCAGGCCCAGAGAGAAATGTCCCCAACAACAACTTAGCCCCTACATCTCAATAGGTAAGTGGCCTTGCCATTGCAAAAGGAGTCACTGTGGCAAAGCATTTAAGAGAAGAGACCCACTCTTAATAGCCTAAGACTTTAGATGCAATCATACTTTAATAAATAGGTTAAACCAAATGCCAACTGAGGTTTCTGCTCTTCCATTAATTGACAAGTTAATCGTATTTCAGTTTAAAAGTTCAGCGACAAACCTTTGTATCGTATATAGAAAAGTGAAGAAAATGGGAAAGTGTCAAGCTTAACCCTCAAATTTGCATTTTAAATTGAACATCTAGAGATATTTTAAAACTAAAAACAACAACAACAAACGAGCCATTTATCAGCAGGTACCAACATATCTGGCTCTTAAACTATTTTCAAAAACAGGTTCTATATCAATTGTAATTATGGTTCTAAAACTACCATTGATACATAAGTGGGGCTAGTGATGTTTGTAGCTTTGCATAACATGATTGTTTCTGTATTGATATCCGTTTATCAACTTTAATGACCAATAATAACCTATACATTATGTGATTATAATTATACCCCCACAAACAAAAGTTTCGGGGGTATATAGGAGTGAGCTTGTTTGCTGGTCAGTCTGTTGGTTGTTAGTTGTATTAATGTCAGGCTATTAAGGACAATGGACCAACGAAACGCCAGATAAGAAATTCATGAAGTTTTGCTGTTGAAAACCTGCACAGCCAACCAAGAAGCATAGTTTGTAATAGATTGAAATATAACATTTATTACAAGTTCATATTACCCATTGTGCTGTTGTTGTTTTTCAGGAGAGCACCAGCATTGACTATTGTGTTGGCCCAACAACAGCACCAGTCAGGCATGCATGAGCCCCAGTCCAGGACAACCTTTCCCCTACCCTGATCCATATCTCCTCCCCCAAGACTTCCAGCCTCAAATTCTGAGCACATCCAGTTTTCTTGCACTGTTCTCATCAACCGCAATGTCCACGTCAAGTTATCCACTGTCGAGCCCGAGTAGTTTTGTTTAGCTTGAGTGTCCGAACGGGAAGAGTGTTACAGACACAAGGAGTTATATCAGTAGTTATGGTAATGCTCAATCAACAGTCAGTTCTTGCTGTTGGACATCACTGTGAATATCACGACGAATGAGAAGTTGAATGACTTGTTCCATTCATTATGGGACAAACACAAATTCAGCGAGGAACGGGACAAAAAATCAAGGAACAATTGAAGCGATTAATGCAGAAGTGTAGGCTGTCCAAAGAAGATACTTGTGCTGTTGATAGTTAGGACAGTAGTAGCGTTACGGACCATCTCGGTTTGTCCTCTCAGGGGTCTAAACTGTCCAAAGGGAATATAAAGCTTTTGACGCTGTTGCTGATGAAGAAAGGCAGTAATGACTTGGCTGTCAACACCCAGAGCACAATACATCAAAGGGGCATGCCTCAGACGCAAATTGCGCCCAAGATTGTAAACAAGGTGCAAAATGTGAACATGTCTGGCTTTGTTACGAGCACTTGGCACTTGTATTGAATCGAGAATAGAGATGGCTTTGAAAAATGACAGCAGTTTTGTAATGTCGTCCAGTACGCACTTGGACTCTCAACCGAGTTAGTCAGAACTCAAACTCGGGCCTTAGTAAAATCAGCAAGGTAAGCATGTCGTCTCAGCTTCTTGAGCGTCAGATGTTATTTGGTTAAATTTGGGGCCAATAATTCAGCCACAGCCCAAATCTCCAAACATCTATATTTTTTTCCATAATAGCTGGCTGTCATTCCCAATTTAAGGTTTTCCAACAAAAATTGTGTTTAATAGGTCGCAACATTGAGTGTATTTCCTGATTCAGCTCTATAAATTGAACTTAAGTTAAATTAATACATTAAATTTGATGGTACTGATGTTCGATTTTTAAGTATTTGTAAGCAAAAAATAAACCCCAATATTCCAATTTTAGTCAAAATATCCAGGTTTTTCCCAATCCAACAGGCTATGACCCAATTTCAAAAATGGTTATAATAGACTCAGCACAGAGCTAGAACCTAGTTTTATCACATTTGAAGTCTTTTTTTAAAACAAATGGCTTAATTTACTTATTACACTAATTTGTGTTACAATTTTGAAGTAGTTTGTTTTATAAAAAAAATGTTTATGTTGTTTATTTCACATATAATTTGATATGATTATTATTTCAATCAGAGCCTGAATTGTTTGCAAAATTGCTTTATATCCTGATGATAACACCAGTAACTAGAAGGTCTGTCCTACAAAAGAAGGCCATTTAATGTAGAAATCAATATCACTACTTACCATGGTCTCACATTTTAAGTTTTTTAGACTCTCGTTTAAAGTTCTTTTGTCTCACATTTAAAGGCGTATAGTCATACATTTGAAGTTGTACAGTGTCAAATTTAATGGTGTATAGCCTCAGATTAAATGTTTTTAGAAGTCTCACATTTAAAATTGTATTGTCTTACATTTTGAATTGTACAGTCATTCATGTTAAGTTGTATAGTGGCAAATTTTCAAACGTTGTATTGTCTCACATTTAAAGTTGTTCAGTCTCTTGTTTAAAGTTGTGTAGTCTTAGATTTAAAGGTGTATTGTCATACATTTGAAGTTATATTGTGTCAAATTTAAAATTGTTGTGTCTAAGATTTAAAGCTTAAAACAGTCTCACATTTAACATTGTATAGTCTCACATGTTAAATTGTAGAGTCTCACATTTTCAGTTGTAGAGACGCTCAAACTAAAACAATTTGTTCCAACAGATAGAACAGGCGTTGATTGACTCGTCCGTAAATGTGACTGGCCTTAATATGTTGCTCTCGAATAATGTGAACCTCACCAGGAGAGCTGTCTGCGATTGACGCCATTCAACAACAGTTGTTGTCGGGAATTCCCGGGTTTGGGTTGGTGACTTAGGTGTCGGGACTCGCTTCATCTCTGCATATGGCACGGTCCCAGCAGCAGCAACAAGAACAGCCGGTAGTATTTTAGCTGTGGTCTGGGATATGGGGCTTAATGTATGTGCTTAAACAATCATTCCATAGTAAGCCTGTGCAGACTGCACATACATTTAGTCCTATTTTCCCAGAATGCAACCCATATAGTTCACTTAACATCAGTACTTTTTCTGGCTGATTAAGGAAAAGTTCCTAACATCAAATGTGTATTCTTTGTTTTTAAATTGATTAAACTTGGTTAATAAATAGGAAAGTTTATCTGATATATGTTTATATCCTAGAAATTAGGGCATAGTTTATTTTTTGGTCGAAATTTAGCCCTGAACCAAAATGTTTTGATGACCGCGATTTGAAATGTGCTGATAACTACAGTGTCCTTTCAGAAATTGCTTTCATTTTTGATATGCATGTGTATCTGAACAACATCTTTCCATGAGCATATCATTTTTGACCCCTGTGACCTTGACCTTGAACTTGAGGTCAGGGTTCAGGTTTTGAACTCTGCGACCACAATTCGCAAAAGGCTCATTCCTACTGTGTCCGTTCAGATATTGCTTTCTTATTTGGTACATATGTGTATCTTGACAAAACCTTTACATGCACATTAAATTGTTGGACTTGGGGGTCCGCGTTCAGGTTTCGAAATCTGCGACTGTGGTTCAAAAAAAGCTCATAACATCTGTGTCCCTTCAGAAATTGCTTTCATATTTGGTACGCATCTGTATCTGGACAAGACCTTACCATGCGCATATAAAATTTGTACCCCTGTGCAGGGTTCCCCAAAACTTGAAAAATCTGTCAGTCCGAATCAGTTTCTGTCAGTCCCACTGTCCGACTAAACTATAACAGCAAAACACAACAAAAGAGAGTACCTTTTTGATGTTTATTGGTTTTGATCACATTAAAATACAATAAAAACATGTCCAAAGTCGATATAATTAAACAATTATTATATTAATAATAAACCAAAGCCCAAAGGTATTCTTTTTAGACTTCTTTTGTCAAACTGTTTTTTAGCCTGCAAAATCCGTGTTCTTGAAAAGTTAGGGTGACATCCAATCAAGTTTGACTTAATTGCACACACCCATTCACACTTCTTTGAATGACTTCAATTTCTGTTTATTAGCCGTTTTCACAAGTTCTAAAACAACACCAACTGTATTGTTAAAATATTTTCTCTTAGCTGAGATGGTTGATTTCCAGGTTCAATTATATAAATGTCTTTCACACCTATTTCTTGATAGAAAGGTCCATGATAATTACCACCATCCATTCTTGTTGTCTGAAATAACACAAAACATATTGCTACAAACTATCAACAACAAATCAAAACATATCGGTAAATATCCCTATGTCCGAATTTTAAAATATCCGAAATATAGTACATCGGGTGAAAAATCTAATTTTGATTTCAGAAATTGTTGGTGTGTAAATTAAAATATATTCTTCACAAAACAATATAATAATGAAACTATTTAACAGAAATGCTCACAACTGCCTGTTGAAACTTTCTTTCATGCAGTTTTTGTTGTGGAGAAATTAAATGGAACAAATAAAATGGCGGACGCACTTGGTTGCTTTTTAAACAATGACCGTTGATTTTGAACTCGCGTGTGATAGTCAATTCTAATCCAACTTTAAACATCAAAACATCAAAATGAAGGTAAGAAAAAAAGGATTTTGACAGAAGTTGAACAAAAAGCATTAACCTTCTTTTAATCCAATAGCATATAATACACTTTGAGTGATCTTTTTGAAACCATTTTTCATCCGATTGTGTCGGTCAGTCGGACTGATTATCTTAAATCACTTGTCGGTCCTTAGAAAAATTTGCCGGTCAGGACCGGCGAACCGACGGTTTTGGCGAACCCTGCCTGTGACCTTGACCTTGAACTTAGGGTCCACGCTTAGATTGCAAAAATCTATTATGTGGTTATCTCCGCCGTCTGTCCGTCCTGGCCAATATCTTCTCCTACACTGTTAGCACTAGAACCGTACCTTACACGCATAGTAGCTATGAGCATATGTGCGACAGTTTATTATTTGGAATTTTGATCTGACCCCTGGGTCAAAAGTAATGGGGGTTGTGGTGGGGGCCGGGTCAGAGATTTTTACTCATTTTTTTAGGCTATTTTACATTAACTTCTTTATTTCCACACAGATTTACTTCAAATTTATACTGAATATCATTGATGACTAAACAGTCAATCTCAACTATGCATAGCCCCATTACCAACCCTGGGGCTTCCCTGGGTCAAACATGCAGCATGGGGATATACGCTTCAGCCTCTGGCGCACCATTCCTAGTTTACTTTGTTTTATGCTGTTGAACATTTGTTATTGATTTTAATAACATTTATATAAATGTGTGTGAATCCTAAGTATACATACAAGAAATACATCAAGCTATTCTGCTGCTCCAGTCGCTTCTGAGTCCGGACAAAGATGCTGAGGATGTGGTGGACAAGAATGACCTGAATACGTAGAAGGTAAAATAGATGCTTTATTTGTCAGGTGTTTTCTTTGCCATTTTGGGGGAAAATTGTTTTTTTGGATAGTGAATTTTTTCGCATGAAAAATCAATTGATTTTGGAAAAATAATTTTATATTACACTTTCTAATACTTCAAATTATAATAATAAAATCACATAATGATAGTTCTATACATTTCATGCCCCCAAAGGAGGGTATACAGTGATCGGACTGTTTGCGGTTTGTCTGTAAAACTTTGCATTTTGGTTTCGAAAAATGCTCATTACTTCTATGTTGCTTCAGAAAGTTATTTCATATTTGGCATGCATGTGTATATGGACAAGGCCTCTTCATATGCACACAGATTTTGACCCCTGTGACCTTGACCTTGAACTTAGGGTCCGGTCCGCGTTTAGGTTTCGAAATCTGCTTTTAGGTTTCGAAAAAAGCTTATAAATTCTATCAAGCTTTTATATGGGGCATAAGTCATCCTAGGGTGACAGCTTTTGTTTTTAGATCTTATTGAAACGTAATTGAGATATAATAAGCTTATGGCAATTATCTAAAAAAAAAGGTTTGGTTATGGTTCCGTTTAACAGACCCATCAAAATGCCAGGAAAAGGCCTGCTTGTGCATTTCATATGTATTAAGAATGCAAAAAAGAAATGAGGTGGGAATGAAAAGTATAAATTTACATGAGGTAAAATATCCTCTGTAATTGATTGTAACTTGTGATTCATTTATTTTTGTCCATATGAACTTTCCTGGTTAAAACAGACTTTCATGGACACATAAGTTGATGCATGGATTTCTCAGTTTGGAAAAAATACATGAGGAATTTGTGTAAGTTATTTTCTAATGTGTTTGTGTTAACTTTGTGGATATGTCAACCCTTAAAATCAACACATAATAATGTCCCGCTAATAATAATGATTTGACAGTGTACCAGGCTGTGTATTAAGAATGCTAAAGATGAAGTTGACAAGAATGATATGATTTCACATAACATAAAATGACTTAATTTACTTTAGGATCAAAAACTCAACCCTTCTTCAGCTGGATGCTTTCCAAACCTCAGTAACACAGAATTTCAAAATGTGATTCAAAGTAAGCATCATTCTGGGAAAAGGGGTCTTAATGCATTTTTAGTTCCATCCACATATTAGCTTGTAAAGTGCACGATACTTTCTGCTTTTGAGGAGTTTTATGTTTTAAGGAAATTTCTTCTAAACAAAAATCAATTCTAGGCGAAAATTGTCATCTCAGGTTAGCATTACAAAACACTTTTCGCAAAAAAAATGGAATATGAATTTTAAAATTGCTATTATTTGTGGGACATTAATAAATGTTGATTTCATGAATTTACTGATACACAAATTTAGCTCACATACATAACAAAATAACCATTGCAAATTCCTTTTCTGCCAAATTAAAAAATCCACAAATTTACATGTCCAAATCAAAGTCATTTTTTGAAATGCCCGATAATTTTTGCCAACGTATATCAATGAGTTTACAAGATCAGGGTTGTTAAAATCCAGTTTCCAGTTTGATTTGGTGGCTTAAATTTTGCTCTGGGCAAATATCAGATTGGGCAACCCCTTTTTTTCAGCCTTTTTTTGCAAGAGTTACCCGTGTGAAAGGGGCATGACTCGCGGGGCTATTTTTCCTTGGTACATTATACGGTAAACTAGTTTTGCCAGCTGGTCAGGGAAAATGGCCTGTAACAGAATTTTACCCCCAGCTAGGTGAATGTGAAATTGTGAACAGCCATTTATTTCCTTCTTTATAAAGTACACGTTCAAAGCATTTCCTTGTATGCTAGTGGACTAATGAATAGAGCACTGAAACTGAACATGTCAGCAAACACGCATGTAAAATATTAATTTGATAAGTTTGTGCAATTAAGTTTTATGTAATTAAAACAACCCAAATATTTCCAAATTAAACAAAAATTCTAAGAATTTTCAAAATGTCATTTATAATCACATTTATTATTATCCCCCCCTTCGAAGAAGAGGGGGTATATTGCTTTGCTCATGTCGGTCTGTCGGTCGGTCTGTTGGTCCGTCCACCAGGTGGTTGTCAGACGATAACTCAAGAACGCTTGGGCCTAGGATCATGAAACTTCATAGGTACATTGATCATGACTCGCAGATGACCCCTATTGATTTTCAGGTCACTAGGTCAAAGGTCAAGGTCAAGATGACCCGAAATAGTAAAATGGTTTCCGGATGATAACTGAAGAACGCTTATTCCTAGGATCATGAAACTTGATAGGAAGAATGAACATGACTCGCAGATGACCCCTATTGATTTTCAGGTCACTAGGTCAAAGGTCAAGGTCACGGTGACCCGAAATAGTAAAATGGTGTACGAATGATAACTCAAGAATGCTTATGGCTAGGATCATGAAACTTCATAGGTACATTGATCATGACTGGCAGATGACCCCTATTGATTTTCAGGTCACTAGGTCAAAGGTCAAGGTCACAGTGACAAAAAACGTATTCACACGATGGCTCTAACTTCAACGGAGAGCCCATATGGGGGGCATGCATGTTTTACAAACAGCCCTTGTTCCCGATTGATGTGGTAAAAGGACTTTATCCAATTTGGACAAAAAAAATCGCTGATATATTACTAAATTAAATGAACGTGTTCAAAAGACTGACTGGGCCAACATATTTTATATTGGTTTGCTCAACGTTACAGCAACTGCTCATCACAGAAGACGACTGTCTGGTGAAAGGCTCAGCCATATCAAAGTTCAGTGATGTTGGGGGACGTTGCTGTTCCATGTCTGGGGATCGCATCATGAAGGACATTTTAGCTGACACTTACAAGGGAGAGAACTCTAGGTTTGCACCAGAAGTGAGTTGTTGACCTTAAGTAACTGTTTAATTACAAAGGATAGAACTGTAGATCTGCACAAACAGTAAGTTGTTGCCCTTAAGTTACTGTCTAATTATGTCTACCACTGTTTGTTATGCCCCCCTTCGAAGAAGAGGGGGTATTTTGCTTTGCTCATGTCGGTCGGTCGGTCCGTCAACCAGGTGGTTGTCAGACAATAACTCATGAACGCTTGGGCCTAGGATCATGAAACTTCATAGGTACATTGATCATGACTCGCAGATGACCCCTATTGATTTTGAGGTCACTAGGTCAAAGGTCAAGGTCACGGTGACCTGAAATAGTAAAATGGTTTTTGAATGATAACTCAAGAACGCATACGCCTAGGATCATGAAACTTCATGGGTAGATTGATCATGACTCGCAGATGCCCCCTATTGATTTTGAGGTCACAAGGTCAAAGGTCAAGGTCACGGTGACCTGAAATAGTAAAATGGTTTCCGGATGATTACTCAAGAATGCATACCCCTAGGATCATGAAACTGCATGGGTAGATTGATCATGACTGGCAGATGACACCTATAGATTTTGAGGTCACTAGGTCAAAGGTCAAGGTCACGGTGACCCGAAATAGTAAAATGGTTTTCGGATGATAACTCAAGAACGCATATGCCTAGGATCATGAAACTTCACAGGTAGATTGATCATGACTCACAGATGACCCCTATTGATTTTGAGGTCACAAGGTCAAAGGTCAAGGTCACGGTGACACGAAATAGTAAAATGGTTTTTGGATGATAACTCAAGAACGCTTTTGCCTAGGATCATGACACTTCATAGGTACATTGATCGTGACTCATAGATGACCCATATTGATTTTCAGGTCACTAGGTCAAAGGTCAAGGTCACAGTGACAAAAAACGTATCACACAATGGCTGCCACTACAACGGACAGCCCATATTTTGTATATTTTGTATATTAAATATTAAGTTAATGTTTAATTTTGTTGATTAATACAAATATAAGCAGGACAGGGGAGGTAATACACTATTATATCTACCTATATACAGGGGAAACAAATGCAATAAGTTTAAATTTATTGTTACAGCATTTGCCTAACTGCATTTTTGTAATGCATAATACTACTACTACTACTACTACTACTACTACTAGTGCTGTTGCAGCTGCTGCTGCTGTAGCTGCTGCTGCTGCTGCTACTACTACTACTACTACTTCTACTACTACTACTACTACTACTACTACTACTACTACTACTACTTCTACTACTACTACTACTACTACTACTACTACTTCTACTACTACTACTACTACTACTACTACTACTACTACTACTACTACTACTACTACTACTACTACTACTACTGCTACTATTATTTCTTCTGCTGCTACCACCACCACCACCACCACCACCATTCACAGTGACAAAAAACGTATTCACACAATGGCTGCTACTACAACTTATGGCCCATATAGGGGGGCATGCATGTCTTACAAACAGCCCTTGTTTGTTGTTAATATGCAGGAAAGAAATGGCAAAAAATATAAATGACCCGTGCTGTGGTAAAATGGGGCTTAATGCATGTGCTCAAATTGTTATCCCATATAAGTCTGTGCAGTCCGCACAGACTAATAGGGACAACACTTTCCTCTTCAAAGGTTTTTTCTTTGAAAGGAAGTGTCCTTTTTACAAAAATCCAGTCTAGTCGGAAAGTGTCCTACCTGATTAGCTTATGTGGACTTGACATGCTTATCTGAGACGACAACAATTAATATTATTGATGAGCCGCATATTGGCTTATAAAAACACATCTCTGAAAGTTTAGTGAAAATGATAATTTTGAATTCACAGATTAGTATAACATTAGCCAACAATGTTTTAATACAAAATGGTTTAAGTATGCCCCCTTCCATGTGTATATGGACAAGGCCTTCCCATACGCACAAACATTTTGACCCCTGTGACCTTGACCTTGAAGTTAGGGTCCGCGTTTAGATTTTGAAATCTGCGTTTAGGTTTCGAAAAATGCTCATGACTTCTATGTCCCTTGAGATATAATCTTCATATTTGGTATGCATGTGTATACGGACAAGACCTTTCCATATGCACACAAATTTTGACCCCTGTGACATTGACCTTGGACTTAGGGTTCACGTTAAGGTTTCGAAATCTGCGTTTAGGTTTCGAAAAAAGCTCATAACTTCTATCAAGCGTTTATAGGGGGCATAAGTCATCCTATGGTGACAGAGCCTCTTGTTTATATTAATGTTTGTGCTATTGATTACAAGGAACCAATCAAATCCCAGATTAGAAATTCATTAGAATAAAGTTTTGCTGTTGAAAACCTTCACATCCAATCAAAAGGCATAGTTTGTAATAGATTGTAGTATTAACATTTGTTACTAGTTCATACCACCCACTGTGCTGTTGTTGTTTTCAGGAGAGAACCAGCATTGATATCGAGTTTGACCAGGAACAGCACCAGTCTGCCTGAAGAATCCCCAGTCCAGGACGATCCTTGCCTCCCACCCCCCCGACCCCTAGCTCCTCCACCCTGACCTCTGGCCTCAAAGGGTCATCATAGTTGCATTCAAGCGCTGTACTCAACAACCGCAATGTCTGTGTCGAGTTTTCAACACTCAAGACTGAGTAGTTTTGTTGAGCTCGAGTGCCAGAGTGGGACAGACACAATGAGTTATAGAAGTAGTTATGGTAACACTAACAGTCAGTTCCTGCCGTATGACATCACAACTAATATCACGAAGAATAAAAAGTTGATTAATTTGTTCCATTCTTTATGGGACAAACATAAATTCAGCGAGGATCGGGGAAAATCAAGGAAATTTTAACAATTGAAGTGATTAATTCACATGAGTAAGCTTTCCAAGCAGAATACTTTTGCTGTCTATAGTTTGGACAGTAGTAGATTTACAAACGCGCTTTTGATGCTGTTGCTGACAAAGAAAGGCAGTAACTACTTCATTGTGAACACCCAGGGCACGATACACCCATGGGGTTTGCCTAAAATGTGAATTCCGCCCAATATTGTAAACAAGGTGCTAAAAGTAAACACGTCCGGTTTTGTTACGTGCGCTTTGCACTCCAAGCCCAAAGCACATAGAATCAACGCCAGAAAAGGCTTAGAAAATGACAGCAGTTTCGTTGTGTGATCCAGTAAGGACTCTGAACGACATTAATGAGACCTCAAACTTGACCATAGCACTCACAGCGAGGCCATCATGTTATCTCAGCTTCTTGAGCTTCAGGTGAGACCTTACAGCGTAATTTATTTTGTTTAATTTGGGGCCGAAAGTCGGCATCATTCCTAGTCTCAATAAGTTCATACTTTTACTTAATTACTGGCTTATATTCTCAATTCAAGGTTTGCCCACAAATGTATTTGTTTAACATGTTGCAACATGGAGTTAAGTTTCTTATGCAGCTCTATAAGTTGAACCTTAGTGCAATTAATCTTGATAGCACTTAATCTCAATGTTTAAATATTTGTTAGCAAAAAACAACAACCCATGTTTCCAATTAAAATCAAAACAGCACGATTTTTTCCCATTTTGGCCCAATTCCAAACACGGTTAAAATAAACTCTGCACAGAGCTAGCCACTATAGTTCTAGCGAATTTTAAAGTCTTTTATAAAAATAACTGGCTTTATTTGCTTAGTTCATTAAGATTTATTACTATTTTGAAGTTGTTGTGTTTTAAAAAATGTTTATGTCACATATAGGGGATATGATTAATTAAAGTAGAGCCCAGATGTTTGCAAAACAATAGCACTATATTGCTTATAGGTTTGAAACTTTAAATCTAATATCTGTCCTACAAAAACGAGGACATCAAAGAAAATGAAGGAAATCAACAAATATCAATTCCATATCGCATACAGCTAAAACGTTTAACCAGAATAGGTTATAGTTACTGAGTATAATGACCACTGGTAGCAAGATAGACAGACTTCACCATAGAGGGTCATCTGTATTTCTACATTTCTGGCTTATCCATCGACAAAACGTGTAAACTCAAGTACTCATACACTTACAGTACAGTCATGTATTCAACTCACAACAATTGTTTCTTATGATATGTAATACAGTTGTATTGTCTTACATTAAAGTTGTTTAGTCTCACGTATTTAAGTTATATAATATACTATCACATTTAAAGGTGTACAATCTGACATTTTAAGTTGTGTATTGTCACATTAAGAATTGTATTGTCTCAAATTTAAAGTTGTTTAGTCTCACTTTTTAAGTCATTTACTCTCACATTTAAAGATGCACAGTCTCACATTTTAAATTGTAAAGTGTCACATTTAAAGTTGTATTGTCTCACATTTACAGTTGCTGAGAACTATGTAGTCTTACATTTAAAGTTATTTAAGTTGTAAAGTAGCACATTTAAAGTTGCATACATGCATATTTAAAGGTGTACAGTCTCACACTTCAAATTGATTAAGTTATGCCTGTTTTTATTAATATTTCACCTTGCTACAAACTGTACTTTACCATATATTCTTCGCCGTTTAAAACCCCCAACATTTCAATTTAACGTTGGTGCGCGTAACACATTGATACACATTGGTGCGCGTAACACATTGATACAACACTATTTTGAGTTATAATTGGTAAAAAATTAATCCTTAATATCAATTATAGACGCAATGTTTGTCACTAAAAAAGCAGGTATGAAAAAAAAATGTTGCAACGCATATTCATTTGTCACTAAAAACTATGCGATTGACACCATTCAACAACAGTAGTCGGGAATTCCCGGGTTTGGGGTGGTGACTTTGTCGTCGGGAGTCTCTTTCTATTGCCTGGTCGCAGAGGCAGCAGCAACAAGAACAACAAGTATTATTTGAGCGATGCTCTGTGGTATGGGGCTTAATGTTTGTGCTTTAAATTTCTAAAATATTATCTTTATAATGCTAATTCTTAAATCTTTTCTCAAAATAAGGGATGTAGTTGATTCTTGTACGTAATTTCATGTCATCGTCGGTTCCTCAAAAAACTCTGTTGCTCTGGTCTCTTTACCATTAGGTAACTAAATGGTAATTAAATTGAATGCGTTTAAATTCCCTTTTATTATTATTTAATTTGAGTTACAATGCTATGAGGTTACATTTTATTTACACTTATATATATCATGAATATTGCTGGGCCAAATGTGAGGTTGAGCGATCCAATACTGGTTTAAACCCTCAATTCTTTGCACTGACAGTTCCCAGCTTTATTCTTATTTGTGTGTATGTTGTTTTGTATTAGGCTGTTTCTTATTGTTTAAGGCAATTGGTCACTTGTCTTAAATAAAGGACCAACTAATTGTATATAATGAGAATGCAATACTGCTCCAGACGCTGGAGTTTCACTTGTTTATATTAAGTATCATCCCAGATTAGCCTGTGTAGACTGCGCATACATTAAGTCCTATTAAAGTGTCATCCCAGATTAGCCTGTGTAGACTGTGCATACATTAAGCCTTATTAAAGTGTCATCCCAGATTAGCCTGTGCAGACTGCATATACATTAAGTCCTATTAAAGTGTCATCCCAGATTAGCCTGTGCAGACTGCGCATACATCAAGTCCTATTAAAGTGTCATCCCAGATTAGCCTGTGCAGACTGCGCATACATTAAGTCCTATTAAAGTATCATCCCAGATTAGCCTGTGCAGACTGCGCATACATTAAGTCCTATTAAAGTGTCATCCCAGATTAGCCTGTGCAGACTGCGCATACATTAAGTCCTATTAAAGTGTCATCCCAGATTAGCCTGTGCAGACTGCACATACATTAAGTCCTATTAAAGAATCATCCCAGCTTAGCCTGTGCAGACTGCGCATACATTATGTCCTATTTATCTGAGAATGAGGCTCATATAGTTCACTTTACGTCAGTCCTTTTTCTGCCTGATTGAGGAAAAGTTCCTAGCATAAAATGTGAATTCTCTGATTTTAAATTTATCAAACTTGGTAAATAAATAGCAAATAAAAGTTAATCTGATATCAGTTTGAATCATAGGTCAGGGCATAGTTGTGTCTATTTTTCTGCTGAAATTTAGCCCTTGAACAACAGTTTCTTCTTGCAATAAAAAATCCACTTTAATTATTAAATTCTATTAAATTTAAGTAAAACAATTATTTAATGCCTTCTGCACATTATAAAATTATTATCTTCATTTATTTTCAATATTTATTTAAATTGCCGAATTTTGTTTTAAGAGCTAGTTCCTAGCAATCATAGATCGGTACCCTGCTGAAAAACAGGATCTCTGGTCAGCTGGGCCCAGATGCCCAGCAACACGTCCTAGCCCAGGACCTTGGGGCAAATGCTCAACATGTCCTATCTGCATGGTGAAGCCAGTCTAATTCTTGGGCTCCAAACTCTCCTGCTGTGGGGCCGAGATTACCTCATCCATAAGGTACATTGGTACTGTCATTTACTATGTATAATGTTCAGTTTGTATGTCCCCTGGTAGGGTGGCATATAGCAGTTGAACTGTCCGTCAGTCAGTCTGTCCGTCCGTCCGAAAACTTTAACGTTGGCCATAACTTTTGCAATATTGAAGCTAGCATTTTGATATTTGACATGCATGTGTATCTCATGAAGTTGCACATTTTGAGTGGTGAAAGGTCAAGGTCATCCTCTAAGGTCAAAAGTAAAAAAATACAATCCAAGGGAAGAAATAAGCTTTAAAAGGGAGATAATTTCTAAACCTGCCAAATGATATATTGAAATTTTATTTCAAAGCAGCACAATAAGGAGCATTGTGTTTCTGACGAACACATCTCTTGTCTACTTCAAATTTCAATTAAAATAGTTTGTGCTTTTCATATATTAATAAATCTCTATCATTATGTTATCGTTAATATTCATAATTGCCTTGAAATGGCAAAGGGGGGTGCATACCGATTTGTCTTGCTGTTGAAGTGCACTTAATAAATATTGGTTTAAGATGGATGAAAAATGTTTGGCTCTAGTGTACAGTATATAGTAGTCTATGTTTGTATGTTTGCATGAAGTGTTTAGTGTATATCTCATTTGTATCAAGAGTTTTCAAACATAATGTATTTCTTTTTTTACTCAAACAAACTTGATTTACATCCAATGTAATTGATGACATTTCAGAATGCATTGAATTATTTGGTTTACAAGGACACATTTCTAGGATGCGCTAAGGTCCTTTTATCTGTTCACAGAGGCCTTATACTCACAAGTTCAGGCCCAGAGAACGGCGTTCCCCAACTACAACACAACCAATACGTCTCAATAAGTAAGTCCTATTCCCATCGCAAAAGGGGTCACTGTGGCATTGCCTAATACTTAAGATGGAATCAAGTTTTAACAAATAAGGTTAAACCCTATGCAAACTGGGGTTTCTGCCTTTCAATTAATTGACCAGTTTATCTTAACTAAGTTTAAGGGTTCAGCCACAAACTATTGTAACATATATATGAAGAAAATGCATAAGGTTCAAGCTTGACCCTCAAATTTGTATTTTAAATTGAACATCTATAGCTACCATTTGACTTGTTTTCAATTATGGAACATTTAGATTGATTTAGAGCATAATCAATTCCATATGTTTTTTAAGTAGCTGAAAATAAAAAACCCTTATATGTAAAGATTTTGCTCTAAAGCAATTTAAATGTTCTATAATTAAAAACGAGGCAAATTCATCATTTGTTTTTAATTTCATTCACGAGTTACAAAATTATGTCTTTTTTATGCCAACCTCAGCATTGTTGGGTTACTTTTGTCTATGGCAAAGTGAGTTCAATGTTTACACCAAGCCATTCATCAAAAATTAAAACAGAAACAACAACACGTTGATTAGATATAACAGATTATGTTCACTTTGTGTTGTAATTATAAGAGTTATAGAAGCTTTAAAAACAGATATGAGCCTTGCACTGGGAAACAGGTTGATGGCGTAAAGAGTTTGACTCCAATCAGGGACACCACTTACCGCCTAAACTGGATTTTGCTAAGAACATATTTCTTTAAAACAAAAATTCTATAATAGCAGAAAGTGTTGTCCCTGATTAGCCTGGTTATTCCTGAAGGTTCATGTATAATAGAACAACCAGCAGCAGCTGCATGTTGGCTGTTGGGCAGTTGGCATCCACTATTATTACATCTGGTCACTATTTAAAGGCAATTTAAGTTGAATCTTCATGAAAGTTGTCAATTATGTTTGTGGGCAGAATATTGTGTACAAGTTTAGTAAGAAGCCAGATTCTCTGTACTTGTTTAATGAAGAAAAAATGACCAGTTAACATGTGTGCCAATGTACTCACAATCAATGTAAACCAGTCTTCTAACTGGGTGTATTTTGTTGGCATTCTCGTTCTTAATTTTTTTATGTCCCCCACTATAGTAGTGGGGGACATATTGTTTTTGCCCTGTCTGTTGGTCTGTCTGTTGGTCTGTTGGTCTGTCTGTTTGCGCCAACTTTAACATTTTGCAATGACTTTTGCTATATTGAAGATAGCAACTTCATATTTGGCATGCATGTGTATCTCATGAAGCTGCACATTTTGAGTGGTGAAAGGTCAAGGTCATCCTTCAAGGTCAGAGGTCAAATATATGTGGCCAAAATCGCTCATTTTATGAACACTTTTGCAATATTGAAGATAGTAACTTGATATTTGGCATGCATGTGTATCTCATGGAGCGGCACATTTTGAGTGGTGAACAGTCAAGGTCAAGGTCATCCTTCAAGGTCAGAGTCATCCTTCAAGGTCAGAGGTCAAATATATGTGGCCCAAATCGCTTATTTTATGAATACTTTTGCAATATTGAAGATAGCAACTTGATATTTGACATGCATGTGTATCTCATGGAGCTGCACATTTTGAGTGGTGAAAGGTCAAGGTCATCCTTCACAAGGTCAAGGTCATCCTACAAGGTCAAACATCATATAGGGGGACATTGTGTTTCACAAACGCATCTTGTTTGTCTATGAATTGCCTGAAAAAATGCGACTTGTCTGAGCATAAATGCCATCAGTATTTATGCAATCTGCGTAATTTTCCTGACAGTTTATACAGTTTTAAGTTTACTGTCACATTGTAAAACAGTGTTATATTGTCTTGAATAGTTTATGGCCTGTGTGGATGCTATATTTTTAAATCTTTTTCTATAAAGAAGGAATGTAGTTGACACTTGTTCCTAGTTTCATTCCATCGTTCCTCAAAAAGTTGTAACTCTGTTGCTCTGGTATCTTCAATACCATTGAGTAATTAAATGGTAATTAAATTGAATGCGTTTTAATGCCCTTTTATTATTTTTTAATTTGAGTTACAATGCTATGAAGTTAAATTTTATTTACACTTGGATGTATTATGAATATTGCTGGGCCAAGTGTGAGGTTGAGCGCTCCAAAACCCGTTTAAACCCCCAATGCTTTGCATTGACCGTTCCAAGGCGGTGACCCCAGCTTTATTCTTATTTGGGTTTATGTTGTTTTGTATTGTGCTGTATTGTGCTGTTTTGTACTGTTTGGGCAATCGGTCACTTGCCTTAAATAAAGGACCTACTAATTGTTTATAATAATAATTCAATACTACTCCAGCAGCTGAAGTTTATACTGTGTCTAATTTAATGTCAAATGGTGACTTGTTGTCAAGGTTGGACCTTGCAGCAAATATAAGAATGACCTTCTGCTGATGCAACTAGATATTCACTTCGTTGATATTTGATTTCAGAGGACACCCTTCCTGAAAACCTCGCTGAGTGCGACTGCGCCATACGTGACCCTTCAGTGAAATGAGATTCCAGGTGGAATGTCAAACAGGTACTACTCAGGTCTCCAGCAATAGCCTCAGCCTTGGACGCAGGTTAATGATGCACCCATGGCCTTACTTATTTCTGAACATCTCAATCTCACAGCAATTGATGTGAATTAATGAAAATAAGACTCCACAAACCACGTTTTGGAGAGGGTATATTGGAGTCAATGTTCTGTAAGTTGTTTAGTCAAGGCGGCATTTTTTGCATATATTATAAAAAGATTTGTATCAAATCTAAATTTCTCTAAGGATTAAATTGGAACTTAAATTGTGTGAAACAGTTGAACAGTAAGTGATAAGTGGTGATTTTGTTGCATGCAAAGCCCCATCGTTTCATTGGCCAAGTCACACTTTTACCCAGTATTATTTTACTTTCAGTATCTCACCATACATGGGAAATCAGAAGATATGAAACTTATTTTCTAATCAGGGTTTTAACTAAAATTTTGCCCACAGTTGCGCTGTAACCTATATGCAATTCTGGGTTATAACTAACATTGTGTCCACAGTTGCGCAAAGTTGATTGAATAGTAGTTTCTAAAAACAAATAAAGCATAGTCACTTGCATCCCTTGTAATCAATCATGTTCATGAAGGAGCCATTTTGAAATATTATAATGCATTTTGACAAATTGCCAAGTATATGTCTTTTAGCGTATCTTGTTAAGTGTTTGGCAGTACCAAGCCACGTCGAGGCAGCAGCAAAAACAACAGTAGCAGTCTAGTAAGCTGTCTTACACGTTTGAGCTACCTAGTTGTAGCAGTTTTCAGCAACGTTGTCACAATATGGATTGTTTTAATAAAACATAATGGAGTTATAGAGCATAATTACTTATTCGTGTGTAAGATCGTACTTTTATAATGCACTTTCATCAACAACACTGATGCATATGCATGACATCTAATAAAAGTATTAATGCACAAACTAAAGTATGAATTTCTTTATAATTTAACTTATTCGCAAACATTAGTTTCAAAACATATTTAAGCATATCGATATTTTTAGCTCATCTATTTTTTGAAAAAAAATTATGAGCTATTGTCATCACCTTGGCGTCGGTGTCCGGTTAAGTTTTGCGTTTAGGTCCACTTTTCTCACAAAGTATCAATGCTATTGCATTCAAACTTGGTACACTTACTTACTATCATGAGGGGACTGGGCAGGCAAAGTTAGATAACTCTGGTGTGCATTTTGACAGAATTATGTGCCCTTTTTATACTTGGAAAATTGAAAATTTTGGTTAAGTTTTGTGTTTAGGTCCATTTCATTCCTGAGGTATCAAAGCCATTGCTTTCATACTTGCAACACGTACTAACTATCATAAGGGGACTGTGCAGGCAAAGTTATGTAACTCTGACTGGCATTTTGACAGAATTATGTGCCCTTTCTATACTTAGAAAATTGAAAAAATTTAAGTTTTGTGTTAAGGTCCACTTTATTCTACAGTATCAAAGCTATTGCTTTCATACTTGCAACACTTATTAACTATCATAAGGGGACTGTACATGCAAAGTTATGTAATTCTGACTGGCATTTGGACAGAATTAAGGGCCCTTTATACTTAGAAATTTGGTTAAGTTTTGTGTTTTGGTCCACTTTACCCCTAAAGTATCATAGATATTGCTTTTATGCTTGGAACACTCGCAAACTATCATAAGGGGACAGTAAAAAGACAAGTTGCATAACTCTAATTGTCATTTTTATGGAATTATTACCCTTTTTTGACTTAGTAACTTTGAATATATGGTTAAATTTTGTGTTTCGATCCACTTTACTTCTAAAGTATCAAGGCTATTGCTTTCAAACTTCAAATACTTTCATGCTATCATGAGGTTGCTGTACCTGGAAAGTTGAATTTTACCTTGACCTTTGAATTACCTTGACTCTCAAGGTCAAATTATTAAATTTTGCTAAAATTGCCATAACTTCTTTATTTATGATTAGATTTGATTGATACTTTAACAAAACAACTCTTACCTGACATACCACAATAGACTCCAGCCAAACCATCCCCCACGCCCTCCCCCCCTCCCCCCCCCCCCCGAATCCCCCCCCCCCAATTTTTTTTTTTTAATCATCTCACAAATGACCACCACACCCTCACACTATACCCCCCCCCCAAATGATTTTTTTTTGGAATGGTTAAAAAACACAAATATTTATTTTTATTATTTTATTTTTTAAATACCGTCCAACCATCACACCCAAGAATCCCCTCCCCCAACCCCCCCCCCCCCCCCTCTACCGAAAAAAACAACATTTTTTTGCGTGTTTTTTCGCATTTTTGGAAGATAATGTAATAAATGACCACACCCCTCTTCACTCCACCCCTCCCTCCTTTGTGATTGAAATTGAGCGTCCCTTCACCTTTAAAAAGAAAAATAGATGAGCGGTCTGCACCAGCAAGGCGGTGCTCTTGTTTACTTTGCTTTAATTTATTGTTTGATTTTTATCACTTTGCCTCTCTAAGAATAAAGCATTTGCATAACTTGTAATCAATAGTGTTCGATGAAGGAACAATCATTTAGAAAATGACCAATACTCCAGATCTTGGTCAGTGTCTAGCAATATCCTTTCGACCAAGCCACATCAGCAAAGCAGCAATAACAGCAGCAGTCAAGTAATTTGTCTTCCACGTTTGACTTATTTGCCACGGTCTGTTGCAAAGTTCACTCAACATGGATTGTTTTAATAAAACAAATGGAGTTAAAGAAGATATTTGCTGATTCCTGTGTATGATCTTAATTGTATATGAAACAATACATGAACAACACTGACGCATATGAAAGGTAGCTAATACAAGTATTCATGCACAAATTAAAGTATGAATTTCTTTATAATTTTTAGTCATTATCAAAAATTCATTTCCAAACATATTTAAGCATATTGATATTGTTATGCCGTATAACAAAATAAAACAAAGGGTTCATTCAAAATTTCTAATTTTACTTTCAATTTCAGTTTCATTATTATTTTTATTACAACAAAAGCATATATCCAAAAAATATCATATACAATCAATAATAAAATATTCGTACCTGCATCTTATTCTGTATCATAATCTTCTTCTTGTGTAAATAATCTATCTAACCGGATGTTTTTCGTTTAAATCTGTATTCCAAACTGAAACTTGTTTACTTTCGAATCCGCTATTTATACTTTTTCAGGCATGACGTTACTGACAAGTGACTACCGTTAAAGTAAAATATATACCAATGAACGTAATGTGAAATGGCGGATTTATTAAATAAATGAGAATCAATGAACAATAATATTATACAAATACAATGACAAAAATGTAAGTTAAGCAATATACATCAGTGGAAATCAATAAATATGATGTTTATGAATATAAATTTATTTAGATAATAAGCATTTAAATTTAATAAGGAGTGTTTGTTTACATTACACCATGTAATACGGAATGGCCAATGGGAGGAGTAACGGCCTAGTAATATGTTGACTATGCTTTGATTTATTGTTTGATTTAATCACTCTGCCATTCTTTTACTTACCAGGTTGAGGGTCACCCAAAACCACCCGGTGCCTTGCGATGAAAACCTCCAACGGGACTGTGACCTTGCCCTTGTACTCACCTAATGGTCAGGTATAAGGTCACTTGGGCTTAGATAGTCACTGCAGTAAGAACATGTAAGATTTTAAAGGTACTTGTTCACAGATTGTATGAGTACTTTGACTGACCCGAATGACATAACTAAAGCACATTTAAAAGTGGCTACATATAACTACACAGTTTATACCAATATTTTGCAGTATGTTATTGTAAATTGCTTTTACTTCTTTTGATACATAATAATATTAATAATCTCAGTTTAGAACCTAAAAGAAGGCAGCTTTTATGATTTTTTATTTTTTATTTTGTATATTTATTACTGTAGGTTATTCCATAAACTGTGTTGATGTGGTTTTAATAATGTTTGAAAAATGATATTGAAAACTCGATGATCAAGCTATTTTATATTTTTCCATCTGTATTTGTAAACAAAATGACTGCAGAACAGGGCATCACTAAGTAAATTTATTAACATTTACGTTTAAATTTGTATTTTTTACATGTTTGTATTTGTCAAAATGACATCAACATCAGGGCATCAACAGAACCATCTATCTGTATTAACATTTTCATTTAAATATTGCTCAATCACTCACGGAATTTCTACAGAAAGAAAAAAAACAGGACAGGACTATATCTTTAAACATTTCCCTTAAAATAGTGTTTATCATTTTCAATAAACAAGATGACTTCACAATAGGACATCCGAGACTGCAATGACGAAATGAGTGTCCTCACTTCAGCAGTGGAGGCCAATACACAATACGAGAGTTTCCAGCGGCTTGTCTTATCTGGTATGTATGGGTTTATTTTAAACCTAATTATTATATGATTTAGATAGGTAAGAATATATATGTATGTAGTTTAAATATAGATTTAATATTATTCACTGAAGTAAAAATATGAGAACAATTATAACAATATTTGTGTTCAACATCAGTCAGCCAGTAAATTATTTTTTATCCCCGCCGAAAAAAAAATCGGAGGGGATATAGTATTAGTATCCGTTCGTCTGTCCGTCCGTCTGTGTGTCTGTGCATCCGTCCTTCCGTCCGAAACTTTGTCCAGAGCATAACTCCGATGGCAACTAGGACAATTGCAGTGACCAAGAACCATAACTCTGTCTACCTAGGTTTTTTAATTATTTCCCCTTTTATATAATTTTAAAGTAAATTTTTGTCCGGAGCATAACTCTAAATCTACTGAAGGGATTTACTTTAAACTTGAAATATAAACAGATGGCAAGAAGGGAATGTGCAGTGACTAAGAACCAGAACTATATCTACCTTAGATTTTGAATTATCTTCCTTTATTTAATATTAAAGTAATTTTTTGTCCGGAGCATAACTCTTAATTTCCTGAAGGGATTTACGTAAAACTTGAAATATAAACAGATGGCAAGTAGCAGAAGTGCAGTGACTAAGAACCATAACTCTATCTACTTTTTTTGGAATTATCCCCCTGTATTTAATTTCAAAGTAATTTTTTGTCCGGAGCATAACTCTGAATCTACTGAAGGGATTAACTTGAAACTTTAAAAAAATAAACAGATGGCAAGAAGGAGAAGTGTACTTACTAAGAACCATAATTTATCTACCTTAGTTTTTGAATTACCTCCCTTTATTTTATTTAAAAGTAAATTTTTGTGGGGAGCATAACTCTAAATCTACTGAAGGGATTTACTTGAAACTAGAAATATAAACAGATGTCAATTAGGAGAAGTGCAGTGAACATGAACCATAACTCTTTTGGCCGTAGTTTTTTAATTATCTCATTTATTTAAAAAAAAAAAAAAATTATATTATATTTTATTTATTTATATAATTTAATTACATGTAATTAAATGTTATAGTACATATTTTAGCTTTTTAATTTTTAATATCTCCCTTTATCTTATTTACAATAATATTTTAATTTGAACAACGAAGAATTCACTGTAAAATAAATAGATGAGTTTAAGGAAAAATACAGTGACAAAGAACAGTAACTTTTTATAGTCCTCTTCTTTAATTACCTCACTTTCTTTTATTTCCTTTTATTTTATTCTCTACAGCATATCTCAAACACTATATAACTAATTGATCCTTGAAATATAAATTGATGGCACAGGTGCCATGTTTTACAAATATTTTTCTACTCTCTAAAACAAATGTTGTCATACACGCAAACACATTTCGGCAGGGATTTGGCACTATTGTGACAAGCTCTTGTTTTTCTGAAAAATGCAAATGTGTGTTGAATATCAATAGGACATTGTGTTTGTCGTAAATCAATTTAAAATATTAAATTAATATACAACAGTGCACTTATTCTGACACGTTTTTTCCACCATACTTTTTGTCAGTTTGTAAGGATGCAATTAAAAAAAGTGTGTATACGACTTTGCATCTGACCCCTATTAGAAATAGAGTCCTGCCTATAAAGAGACTAATCCAGTACCGACCTGTGCACATGTCTATTGCAATAAACAAGCTGTCATACTTGCACTTGTCTTTGGCGTATTCTCAGATGAGTCACTATATCAATGTATTCAATGTTAATTTTGTCTTTAAAAAATAACAGTGCGTAAATGTAAACCCTGTAAATTCAAGTGATTTCAAAATAAAACACAAGTAAATTACTTTTTAACTGTTCTCACTTTAGTTTTTGTTATTGTACTAAAACATAAAAAAGTGTTGCATTTGGTAAATCTTCATATATGTATAACACTTTTTCTAGAACAAGTATATTTAAACCATTTCTTGTTAACCCACCACGTGTATTTTATGCCCCACTTCAAAGAAGTGGGGGTGTATTGTTTTGCGGGATGTTTGCCGGTCTGTCGTTCGTGTGCTGGTAGACCAGTTGATTTCCTATAACTAACTCATCAACAAATTGATATATTGGCTTCATACTTCACATGTGCATTGGTCTTGGACAGTAGATGACCTCTATTGAAATTGGGGTCACTACTTCAAAGGTAAAGGTCACTGTCACAATAATTATGAAAATCATGTCAGATCAATAACTTGTCAACAAATTGGCCAATTGGCTTGATACTTCACATATGCATTTGCCTTGGACAGTAGATGACCTCTATTGAAAATGGGGTTGCTAGGTCAAAGGTCACAGTCACAATACGTGTGAAAATCCTTTCTGATCAATAACTCGTCAACAAATTGACTATTGGCTTGATACTTCACATGTGCATTGGCCATGGACGGTAGATGACCCCTATTGAAATTGGGGTCACTAGGTAAATGGTCAAGGTCACTGTTGCAATAAATGCTAAAATCATGTCCGATTAATAACTTGTAAAAAAATTGACCAATTGGCTTGATACTGAACATGTGCATCGGTCTTAGACAGTAGAGGACGTCTATTGAAATTTGGGTCACTTGTTCAAAGGTCAAGGTCACTGTGACATTAGGTGTTAAATTGGTATTCATTCGATATGTCATCAAAGGATTGAGTGGTGGGTGTCAAGGCTCTGTTTTGGGAGGTATCTGTCACAGACCGTGGAGCTCTTGTTTTTATTTAAACATTCTTTAAAAAAAAGTTTGGTGATAAACCAAAATGAACTTGTTTTTCCTCTCTAATTATTTTAGCTTAATTGCCTTCACATTTTTAAATCGCTTTACATCACCAGAACATCGTGGCTCTAGTTAAATATTTTGACATGGCATTGTCGATATGAAAGGTCGAAACACTGACAAGTGTTTTGTCGGGTTTAAATTAGTTTTGTTTGTCCTTGAAAACGCTAGTATTGTCTTTAATTTTTTTGACGCACGATTTACTTTTATTCCTGAAAACCTGGGAAGCAGAGAAATGAGTATGTCCCAGGAGCATTTGCAGTCACAGCAAGTGAACCAGCGGCAGTCATCGTCTCCAGATTCTGAGATCCCCATGCTTCACAACCCTTAGTCTATGAAAATCATGCAGAGCGAACCTTGGGTGAGTTTTCGTGTCATGTGCATGCTTTTTCATGGCCTCACTTTCAGAGATTGGTGGGTGCATGTAGATTTACCCTTTTGTGTCCATACATCTTTCAATCCAGATGTGTTTTTTTTTGTCATGTGTGACCTAGAAAAGTATTGCTTCTTGTGTGATAAAATCAGACATATTTACAATCATGTGAACTTTCCTTCTTGTTTATTCCCTTTAAAATGAAGTTTAGGGGTGTATATAGGAGTGAGCTTGTCAGTCATTCGGTTCGTATTAAGTGTCCACTCTCTAATTCAAGTTGTTTTCATCCGATTTTCACCAAACTTGGTCAGATGTTGTATCTAGATGGTTTCTAGATCAAGTTCGAATATGGATCATGCCGGGTCAAAAACTAGGTCACTGGATCACTTAGTGCGTTTTAAATATTAAGTATGGTGTCCGCTCTCTTATTCAAGTAGTTTTCATCAGAGCTTCACCAAACTTGGTTAGAATTTGTATCAAGATGATGTGTAGGTAAAGTTCAAACATGGGCCTTGCCAGGTTAAAAACTAGGTCACGGGGTCACTTAGTTCATTTTAAACATTAAGGATGGTGTCCGCTGTTTTTTTGTGAATGCAACATGCAAAATATTCAGTGTCAATGCGGCATGTAGAGTATTAGTCACGTCTGTGACGAAGCTCTAGTTTTGGTTAATTTTTAGCTCGGCTGTTTTCGGAGAAAACCCGAGCTATTGTCATAGCCAGCTCGTCGTCGGCCGTCCGGCGTAGGCGTCGTGCTAAAACCTTAACATTGGCCTTAACTTTTTAAATATTGAAGATAGAAACTTGATATTTGGCGTGCATGTGTATCACATAAAGCTGCACATTTTGAGTGGTAAAATTTCAAGGTGAACATCATCCTTCAAGGTCAAGGGTCAAAAAACAAATCCAAGGGAAGTAATAAGCTTTAAATGGACATAGTTATCTGACCTGCCAACGTATATATTTTTGTTAAATAAATCAAAGTGGTGCAGAAGGTGGCATTTTGTTTCTGACAAACACATCATGGTAAAAGGTCAAGGTCATCCTTTACGGTCTACGGTAAAAAATACAAATCCAAGGGAAGTAATAAGCTTTAAAGGGAGATACCTAATCAATATTGAACATAGCAACTTGATATATTTGGCATGCATGTGTATCTCATGGAGCTGCACATTTTGAGTGGTGAATCTACAGTCACGGTAGTGGCTTTTAATTATTTGCTACTCAAAATAGAGATTTGTTAGAGACAATTATTTTCAAGGGAAGTAATTTATTTAATTATAAATGTCATATCAGGGGTGGCGAAATCAAATGTCCGAGTTGCCCGAGTCGTACATTTGCTTGTCTGGGCAACTGTTTTTTTTCAATTAAGTTGTCCGTGGACAACAAGTTTTTTAAAAGTCGTGTCCAGGTATACAAAATTACATTGTATTAAAGCCGTAATTAAGTTTTACAAAACCGGATGTTGACACGCGATTACATTGTCAGTGCTATTTGCGGAGCAATCAAGCTAAAATACGTGCACTTTCCTGCGCAGTAATCTCCCTTATTCTATAAGAGACCGGGAGCATGCCGCATTTTCAACAAACGGCCCGACTGTTAGACAGTGTACACACTGGTTTCTTTATTTTTACAATCAGATGGAAATAAAAAGTAGCAATCTAAGATAATCAAAACACAGTCTACCTTGTTATTTAAGACGACTTTAATGGTAAAGATGAAACTTTTTTTTTAATCTTCAACAACAGAGCAGAAACCCGAAGCTTTGAGCAGCCCACCTCCCAAAAAACTAAGAAAGATTATGATAAAAAATATGATCTAAGTAAACGCACCAGAACTTTTCAAGAAACTTGGCTAACCGATTTTCAATGGTTACCAGTTTATATAATCAAATTGCTACCAGTAGCGGAGCCTCAGTCTGATGAGGTCCACATATTGGACTAGTTTAATTTGTTAAGATTACAATGTACTTATGTTCAGCACATGTTTTAATAACACTAGCTTCGCAAGATTTAAACATTGAGAAAGTCTTTATATTGTTTATAATATACTGCTATAATGAATGTACAAATTGAAATACAATTATAAACAAAACAAGCAAATCATACTCATTTTGATATATTCCACACTTTGTAACATTAATCAATAAATGCGTTTATAATTTATATAAACATTAACGGACTAGTGAAGTTCAGCAACGGACAAGTTAAATTTCCTAAATGGTTGTCCGTGGACAAGTATAGTTTTTTTAGATTTCGCCACCCCTGCATATTATATATTTCCTTACCAAGAATGGAAGTTCTTTTCACAGTTACTGTACAGATTAATTATTTTGATTATTTATAACTCAAATGATAGATTGGTCAATGTTTTTTTATTAATTATATAATTATCATTTCTTTCATGTTTATTACATACCCCCCCCCCCGGTTGGATTGGACAAAATCCAAGGGAAGTAATAAGCTTTAAAGGGAGATGATTTCTATTCCTGCAAAATGATAAATATAAATTTTATTTCAAAGCGGCGCAGTAGGGGGCATTGTTTCTGACGAACACATCTCTTGTTGGGTCACTAGGTCAAAGGTCAAGGTCACTGTGATCTCTAAACAAAAAATAATAATTTCTGACAAGCTTTCGCAGCCGAGCGTGGCACCTGTTATGCGGTGCTCTTGTTCTTTCATAGTAGTAAAGTTTTCAGTCAAAAGTAAAATGTGGTTGCATCGGTGACTTTTTGCCTACTTCACAGCAGACATCTCAGAAAAACTCTTTTCAACATGTTTTATTTTCTATTGGCTAGCTGGCCCTTTCTTAATTGTTGTAAATGATAAGGAAATATTTTTCCAATTGAAAAATGTATGTTTATGGAATATCATTCCATATTTCCTGATTGATGGAGAGACTTAAAGTTAGTTGGTAGTAAAGTGGTTATAATTAACTTTTAATGTAACTCAATGTATAAAAGTGCTATTATTGTACTTGTTTATCATGGGTAACACACATAAAATGACAAACTGACATTTACTGTTATGAATCTTTCTTTTTTTCAGACATTGACGAAATCAACCCGGCAAATCAGAAGGACAGCCTGTTGCTACAGTTATCATATTAGCCCCAGTCATACCAAAGAAGCTCAGAGATATAAATGCTGTTTAAGATGTGCTAGTCTCCACATACTCCATGTCTGGTGTGAACATGTACAATTGAAGGTATCTACATACCCGATGTCTGGTGTGAACATGTACAATTGAAGGTCTCTACATACCCCATGTCTGGTGTGAACATGTACAATTGAAGGTCACTACATACCCCATGTCTGGTGTGAGCATGTACAATTGAATGTCTCTACATACTCCATGTCTGGTGTGAACATGTACAATTGAAGGTCTCTACATACCCCATGTCTGATGTGAACATGTACAATTGAAGGTATCTACATACCCGATGTCTGGTGTGAACATGTACAATTGAAGGTCTCTACATACCTCATGTCTGGTGTGAACATGTAAAATTGAAGGTCTCTACATACCTCATGTCTGGTGTGAACATGTACAATTGAAGGTCTCTACATACCCCATGTCTGGTGTGAACATGTACAATTGAAGGTCTCTACATACCCCATGTCTGGTGTGAACATGTACAATTGAATGTCTCTACATACCCCATGTCTGATGTGAACATGTACAATTGAAGGTCTCTACATACCCCATGTCTGATGTGAACATGTACAATTGAAGGTCTCTACATACCCCATGTCTGATGTGAACATGTACAATTGAAGGTCTCTACATACTCCATGTCGGGTGTGAACATGTACAATTGAAGATCTCTACATACCCCATGTCTGATGTGTACATGTACAATTGAAGGTCTCTGCATACCCCATGTCGGGTGTGAACATATACAATTGAAGGTCTCTACATACCCAATGTCTGGTGTGAACATGTACAATTGAATGTCTCTACATACTCCATGTCTGGTGTGAACATGTACAATTGAAGGTCTCTACATACTCCATGTCTGGTGTGAACATGTACAATTGAAGGTCTCTACATACTCCATGTCTGGTGTGAACATGTACAATTGAATGTCTCTACATACTCCATGTCTGGTGTGAACATGTACAATTGAAGGTCTCTACATACTCCATGTCTGGTGTGAACATGTACAATTGAAGGTCTCTACATACCCAATGTCTGGTGTGAACATGTACAATTGAAGGTCTCTGCATACTCCATTTCTGGTGTGAACATGTACAATTGAAGGTCTCTACATACTCCATGTCTGGTGTGAACATGTACAATTGAAGGTCTCTACATACTCCATGTCTGATGTGAACATGTACAATTGAAGGTCTCTACATACCCAATGTCTGGTGTGAACATGTACAATTGAATGTCTCTACATACTCCATGTCTGGTGTGAACATGTACAATTGAAGGTCTCTACATACTCCATATCTGGTGTGAACATGTACAATTGAAGGTCTCTACATACACCTTGTCTGGTGTGAACATGTACAATTGAAGGTCTCTACATACTCCATGTCTGGTGTGAACATGTACAATTGAATGTCTCATCTTTGGAATTGGAACACGTTGAAAATTAGTGATTTGATTCAGACAGAAATCGCATAGTGAAAAATCACAACAAAAAATGGAAAGCAAGAAAGTCTTGTGGCCAGCAATGTTTTTATGTGACCACTAAGTTGTGTTCAAAGAAAAACAATAGTTCATGTTTTATTGGAACTATGATGCTGTCAGTCATTTTATGTTGAAGGCTTTAAATAACTATATTTAAATATAATAAGATTAAGATTACTTGATAAAAGAAATAATGTTATATAGTATTTTAAGCGCAAAATTTACAAGTCTATCCAATTACTGTGTCTGTATTATGACATTTTATTTTGGAAATGTTAAGGAAAATATAATGTTAGTAAATATATGTCTATGAATGTTGATTTTGACATTTGTCAAAGCTGTTTAAATGATGCTGGTAACTTCGACAAAATTTAAAGAAATGTATTATTTTCATGTAATGAGACATGCTTCAGTTTTTTGTGGCTTAACCTGTAATATAGAGGTGGTAGTTACAAGAATTGTTTAGCCAGATGGAGAATGTTTATGCTATGGCTTTGATACTCTTAAGTGTGCCCATTGGTGTCAGGTTTTTATCAAGAATATTGTTTATTGTCTAACAATTTCTTGAAAATATTGATTAATTTTAGACAAAATCATTTAATCTTCCTTAAATTGTCTATTCTCTATTCACGACCAGTTATTTATTAATTTGCATGAATATGATTTATGAATGACTTTTGTGTTGCTTAAAATGCTTTATTTGTTTTGGAACTGAGTATTTAAAAATGAAAATATGAGGTGTAGGAATAATGGCCAAAGTTATGATAATTATTTTTTTGTTTTTGTAAAGTTTATTATGCTTTATGTTTGTGTATAGGCATTTAGACGACCAGATTAACTTGACCAATAATTCGTGCTCACTGTATATATCGGTCAGTACATTAGTCACTTGTATATATAGCGATTGTGAAATGATTGTATTTGCAATGTAAATCATGCGTTTATTGTTGCCATTTTGATTTTTGCTGTTAACATTTATTTGTAATAACAATTTTCATCGTGTACATCTTTTAGGTGCCAGATAATATAAAAAAACATTGCTTGTGGAGATGCTCATTTAAAACTTTCTTAATGATACAGAACAACACATTCTGAAGAGGCTAATAAATTATGCTTTAGGCAAAAGGAACATCTTGTTACTAGTATATGTACTGCTTTTCATTAGATAAAGTCAAGCAACTATTGAAAGATTGGTTTAACTTTATTTTGCATTATTTTAAGAAAAATTAATATATTCAATGTGGAAATCAGTCAATTGCAAATCAAGCGAGAGTGATGAATATTTTTAAGCAAGATAGAGGGATGTTTTTGCTTGAAAAAAAGTTGTATCCCTTGTTAGATAATGATTTTGTTCATCTCTCAACATAACAAGTGCATTCATACAGCTATCAAAAATATGACACACTTAATACTCAGCCATCAGTTTGTATTTGGGTTTTGTGGAATACTTACTAAACTAATATACGTCTGTTCAATGAATTAATAGTTATGGTACAATATGATACTCAGTGTTACAAAACATGTGTAATAAAAATATAATGGCATTTATTTGAAATCATAAAATTTAGTTTTCCATACAATGCTTACAGTTTTGCAATTGCGACGATAGAGGAAATGTTCTGCTAAAAAAAATGTCTGTTAAAGACATGTGTATATTGTAGCAATTATATTGTACTTGTATTTATATTATACATGATAATAATTGACTTATGGCTGATGATAGCGGCAGTTTACTATTTGTGTAACAGTTTGACCATATTTCCTTAAACATGTGATTGTTTATAATGAACTGTAATTGAATGCATGAAACATTGTTGTTCTGTTGCTTAACAGCTGAAAATAGCTTGATGTTTGTTAATTGTGTGAAATGTTTCAAATTAATCATATTGATACATAGAAAATAAAATTACATTTTGCGTTAATTTAAATGCATATCAAACAATTGTTACCATACAAGCATATTTGCATTGAACTTAATTGATACTTTGAGATGCAATTTTTACATTTTATGTTTATGTTAGTGATGTGTTTTTGCTGATCCAAGTCTGTTCCTGCACACTATTTAAAGTAGATAACTACAAGTTATCTCATTTAAATGGGAAAAGTATTGTACTGTGAAAAAGTGTTGTGAATTCAAATAAAAATACTATGAATCGTTGTATTAGTACTATATTTGCTCCCCTATTCAAACTAGGGGACACATATTGATTTTGGCCTATCCGTCCATTAGTTCGCCGTCATACTTTGGTCGACATTGGTTTACAGTCAATATCTTATGAAATATTCCATTAAGAGCTTTCACATTGTAATTGGCGTTCGCGGAGATTTAATATCGTTTGATTTTGGATTTCTCCGGTAAAGTGTCAATGTCACATGGGTCTCTAATGTGAAAATGGTAACAATGACTGGATTAAGACTTGAGCAAACCATCGTCTTTGCATTCAGTATAAACTTGACGTAACGTTAAGGAAATCGCTTTAAGGAAAGACACCACTAAGACGTTTGCACACTTTTCATCATGGTGACAGAGACGTTATTGAGACGTCGTCATACATAATAATTTACTAAATCATGCTGGTAAATCCTAAAATTTGATAACTTCTGTGATGCAATTTGATGCTGACGAAGTCACGTCGCCAGAATAGCTGCATGCTAGTGGTCAAGCAAAATTTGCAAATGCAGACTACTCTCTGTTGATAACACAGTATTGTTTTCAATATATCAAATAACACACATTTTAGGGAAAGACATTTAGGAAAACCTATCGGTAAATGCCATTTGTCTTGTATTGTGAGACAGAACTACCTAATAGTAGAGTGCCCATGATACATGTAGAAGGAAAAACGTTTAATTATCTAACCACACATGTGTGACGTATGCAAGTCAAAATAGTCTACGGACATTTGCCAATTTGCTATAAACAACACAAGGTGAATTAACTTTTCTATCGGAAAGTATTGTGCTAACATGTTCTATTTATAAGACGCAATGAGATTTGTACACGGGTCATGCAAAAATTGATCTTATGCAATATGATCCCAACGTAGCTTCAGCCAGGCCTGCGCAATCGCACAGTCTTGTAAGAATATGAATACTGAATAAACTACTCTGGAGTTATTACCAAACCTTGCGTGCCTTTTTTAAAGCGGAAAGCGTAGCCATTGATGGGAAAGTGCGCAGGCTTGGCTTGAGCTACTCTGGCCGCATATGCCATAAGACCGATTTTCGCATGACGCGGATATATAGTTTTATTTGAATATGGGGAAAAACTGCGTCTCAAAGCCAAAGAACTTATTTGGCATAGTAAATGTAAGTATAAATAAGAAACATATTGTATCTATGCCAATTAGAATATATCTGGTGGTTACAAGGTAGAAATCGGGTTTTTTTGCGCTTTAAAACTTAAAAACAATTGCGTTTGTCGAAATGGACGTATACGTCTTGAAATCCTACTTTCGGTTTTAAAAGCGGTACCGTTTAAAAGTAATAAATTACTTACTAACTGGGCTATATATTTAATTTAATCTATGTCAATTAGAATATATCCGATGATTACAAGGTATAAATCCATATTTTGTTGCGTTTTAAAACTTAATTGCGTTTGTCGAAATGGACGTATACGTCTAGAAGTCCTACTTTCGGTTTGTTTTAAAAGCGGAACCGTTTGAAAAATAATAAATTACTTGCTAACTAGGCTATTTATTTAATTTTATCTATGCCAATTAGAATATATCTGGTGGTTACAAGGTAAAAATCTGTCTTTTTTGCGTTTTAAAACTTAAAAATAATCGCGTTTGTCGAAATGAACGTATACGTCTAGAAAATCCTACTTTCGGTTTTAAAAGCGGTACCGTTTGAAAAATTATTAATTACTTGCTAACTAGGCTTTAGATTTAATGACAGTTTTCCACATTTTCAAATTGCATCTATATGTATTGATTTACAAGTATTTCATTTATGGTCAGAGGCAAAGTGTGTGGCTTTAATAAAAAACATGATGTGTTCTCACGAAGTAAAATAATAAAACAGTACTTAAACTTTTGCTTTAACTTTAAAAACATAGAACGTCTATTTTCTACCTTTATTTCTAAGTCAGGATTATTATTTTTTATTTTCTGGTGTGGTTTTGTGTTTTTTTGTTGTTGTTTCTTTGTTTTTTTGAGGGGGGGGGGGGCAGTAGGAAACCCCACCTGTGCGGTATGGTGACAACCAACCAAACTCACATGCTGCTAAGAACGGGAATTGAACTGAGTGTGTTAATCAGAGTTTATTGACAGGTCCTACTGGCCTCTTCACGAGGTCTTTATAATCCGACCTGCCCCTGTGACCTTTCAGGCGAGAAAGTTTAATTTTGAGCCAAAGTAGGTCAAATTTACCCCGGCTTTCCGGTTTTTTGCCAAAGATATAATTTAGATCTAAATAGACCAGTGCATGGTGGCCAATGAGACCTTAATGTGCACTGGTAGATAGACAATGTCAAGACAAATTCATGTCTGAACGCAACACCGCCAAGGGACTGCAGCACACAGCTCCGCCTTTATGGCCCACTTGTCGTCACCGGCCATCGTCTTCATCCCCGAGACAGTTTCCCCAGTGCGTTGAGCGTACTGAGTACCGCCGTCCCGGGGTCCCTATATAAGGCCACCCCCTCGATGTTCTAGTTGGCTACTCTGAGCGTAAAAGTAGCCCCAGGTCCGCCCCGTCTTTCCTCCACACTGGAGATCTTGCTGTCCCACCATCCCCGCCCCTCTACAGACAGGACCTCTGGCATGTCCGGGTTAGCGAGCTCTTGACGATAAACAGCGGGTGACAAGTCCGCTGCATCTTGGAGAAGACAGCAATTCCAGCAGTGTGGAAGACGTCCGGCTCGAGGGTGACGGACTCAGCTGGATTAGCAGAGTCACCCGCACAAGTGAGTAGATCTTCTGTGGACGACTCTCTCCTCGGTCGCGACGCGCACGCTCTAGCTGCTGACCGAGTTTGACCGTTCCTACGGCAGTGACTGAATTTTAAATCCTTTTTCTTTGTGTGTCTGCAGTGTTTTGTACTGAATCAATGGCTTGTGTCTGACGGGTTTGAAAATAACCAATTGCCATTACTTAAGGGAACGTGTGATATAGTAAGGTGTGTCTACTGTTTGTACAGCTGATTTGTATGTATATTAGTGATAGATGCAGTTATCGCATTTGTTTTGTTGAATATAGTGATGTTTGCAATTTGCTAAACGTGGCTTTGAAACACACGACAGAAAAATTGAAGGTTTATGTCCCGAACAACTTTGCCCTTGAATTCTCTGTTATGGCAATACTGTTGACAACAGTGATGTCATTTTCGACGTCTCTTGGATGGCAGGTCAAGGTCGCTTTGTTGCTGTGGGCACTGATGCAGTTCTCTGTTTTGGAACAGCTTGATGCGCAGAGGAGATTTGACAGGACCTTCCCGGAAACGTCGATTGCAGTGCCAATGTGAACATATCCTTGGTAAACCGAATAACGTGTGCCTGAAAACGAGAACATGTCAAAACGTGAACGAGCATTTGTAATAGGATTTGTTTCTACATATATGGATATGTTTTGACTGCGGCATCGTCGCTATCTACTGTCTTCTAGGCACTGGTCAGTTAATACATGTATCCTCAAATATAAATTCACGTGTTTTTTTTCACGTAATGTGCCTGTTCCAATGCCGACCAGTTGCATATACATTCTGTATTTTTCAATTGAAACCGAGAAATAATAGTTTTATAAATATCTTAAAAATTTACTTATTATGCAACCTACCATTGGCTGCAGAGTATGGAGCACCTTCCACCTCAACCTCGCAAAGAGTGAGTACATGTACATCGTTAGGAGTGCTACGCGTAATCCGTACTCACTGTCCGTACACCGGTGTAGCTAGCTCAAACGTGTACGAAACGCCGATCTCTCCAGGGTGAAACCCTTCACGAGATTGAAAGCCGGCCTCCGATAACCCGACGTAAAGCTCGACGTCTTCTGAAATACGTGTATTACAACTGAAGACTTAGCGGCCTTAGACTTAGAGAACTCAGTGGTGTTGTGGATATGGTGTCCGCCTAGCGATCGGAAGGTCATGGGTTCCATCCCCACTATGGGAGCGTTCTTTAGATAACCCCTATAAACACAAAGTACTGGTTCTAGTCCCAGGAAACGAACTCGAGAGCGTTTATTACTTTGATTTCAACTCGTCCAATAAACAGCTAATATTCAAACTATGGATATGCCCGATACACTGCCCTTTGATGCTTTAACATGATTATATTGTCCATATATGGACAATGTTTGATTCAATGCATTTAGTATTATTTTGATATTTTATTGACACGCGCAACGATGGACAAGTCCCGAGTATAGGAATTATCACTCTATATGCAGATATTTACTCATGACAGAAATTATTGTAACCATCCGCTTTTCTTCTATTTTAGACAAGTGACGAATGTCCTACACGACGCATATAAGAGCCGCGTTCTGAGAAAACTGGGCTTAATGCATGTGCGTTAAGTGTCGTTCCAAATTAGCCTGTGCAGTCCGCACATGCTAATAAGGGACGACACTTTCCGCCTAATTTGGATTTTTGCTCAGTAAAGACTTCATTTAAACGAAAAATGACATAAAAGCGGAAAGTGTCGTCACTGATTAGCTGTGCGGACTGCACAGGCCATGTATTATGCTTGGTTTTCTCAGAACGCGACTCATTTGGTTAGGGTTCTTGTTAATTTTCTATTACTAGACATGTCTTAATTCCATACGCCAAAGAGAGTTGTGTAAATATGCATTAACAAACACGGCATTGTTTGACCAAACATATTGACTTACAACACATAAAAAGCTTCTGACTCCAAACATTTTATTTTGACAATCTTTTTATATAAACGATTTAACGGTTTTACATTTTACAATATATTTTCATAACGATTTTCCACAAAAGAAATGACAACGCACGACAAACCCATTATTTATGAGTTTCACCAAATTAAAGGTTCACACTGACGTCCTACATTCCTGTTGTAAATCTTGACGCTTCGGATGAGGAATATCTGCTCGAGATTAACCCATCATGAGACGTTGTGATACGTTTCGAATTACGGCAAACTTATGCAATATATAAACCCAAAATCGGTCTTGAAGATGAATATCCAGTTTGGTACGATCAGGGACTTCTTCGATTACATTCCTAAGGTCGAATCTAAATTACGAAAAATAAACGGACAGAAAAAAGCATTCCCAGTTTTAAGCGATGCCTTTTTTCCTTACTCAGATTTTGAAAACGACAAATGGACGGGATATTTTACAACGCGGAATTGGCTGAAACGATTCACGCGCGAATTTGAGCTGCTAATCCGCGCAGCCGACGTGTTCAGCGTTTCAGCCTTTCACCAATGCAGGAAACCCAAAACATTCTGCGCTGAATTCTCCAAATCCTACAAAAGTAACATGGGTAGGCTGCGGAACGCCAGGCTGGACGTTGGTATGTTTCAGCATCACGACGGGATCACCGGTACGTCACTTCCTTTTGTTGTCTCAGACCACGAGGAGCGGCTTACCAACGCGTTCCGAAAGGCGCGGGAAGCGTTGGCCTTCGCGCTCAGTCTCTTGCTCACGAAGGGATCTGTACGCTCAACGACGGCACTGAAACACAGCTTCGACAAGGAGAGTCCAAGATCACTGCTCTTGTTGAACGAACTGAAATTTCAGGTTGAAAATTTGAAAATCGTAGTTGCGAATCCGGTTGAGCATGCGCGCGAGGACATTGTTAGTGTATGCATTGTTCAGGGTCATGAAGTGGTAGCGGATGAAGAAAGAAACATAAAGCAGTACCAAGCGTCCGAACCCATCCTTCCAACACATAATGGACTGAGTATTGTGTCGTTTTCTGTGAAACTGTTACCGAATGAGGTCCGGACATTTACAATCTCAAAGTCTGCAACAGGCCAGAACGCCACCATCGAGTCAAGCGTTTTGTTTTTTTACGAAAACAGCAAAAGCTCCATGAAATACATATTTATCGAAAACGATTTCATTTAAGTACAGTTTGACGTTAGGTTGGGCAATCTAGAGAGCATTAACGATAAGAAGACTGGAACATATACGGTGGTTCTATAAATACATCCCGGGAAAGAGCGGCGCCTACTTGTTCGAGCCCAAGGATCAAGCCCAGAGATCAGAGTTCTATACGATACAACGCCAAAGATCTAGATCATCAGTGGAAAGGAATTCAGCTTGACCTACAAATCCGGATTTTCACAGAAATTCACCAGACCTTCAGACTTTCCGCTGTGACGGTAATTTTCGTCTAAAAGAAGTATCTTCTTAGCGAAAATCCAGTTAAGGCACTGTCTTATCTGGGACGAGACTTTACGCTCATGAAATCAGGTCCAGTTTTCCTAGAACGAGGCTTCCTTATTGACGTGTTCATTGCTTGCATTAGTAAAACTATTATGTATTGTTATTTTGTTGAAATTCCATTTTAAAATGATGTGATTGTAATTTGAAAAATACGCGCAATTATACATTGCATTCATGAAACTTATTTATTTTTTTTTTTTTAGCTATATTGTATACATTATATTATTGCCGGAAAATAAAAATTTTCAATAAATATTTTGTTTTCATCCTGCTGTTTGTGGTCCGCACTCCGAAGAGAAACAGTTCAAAGATGCTATTATTAATATAAATCACGCGCCTATTTGCTTCGTTCAGCTGTCAATGAACGGCTGAAGTAAAGAAAGAGGATGAATCGCATCAAAATATCTGACAGGACGTCTAAAACACTGTGGCTTATGCATAATACAATTTAACAAATACATAATTCTATTAATGCTTGCGTTATCTTTTATTGTGTTAAATAATCACCATAAAATGCATGAACATGTAAACATATTTTCAAATAAATATTTGACGTTACATGGACGAAAAATATTTGACAAGTACTGTAATATATTAACATATACATGTAAATACATCAACATAGTTAAAATGTATTTTAACATAAATTAACAATTTGAGCAATCAATTGTAGAAACAATTAAACACACCATGAAAAATGTATACATGTATAACAATACATCATTATATAAGCAACGTTCTGTGAAAACAGGGCTTAATGCATGTACGTTAAGTGTCGTCCCATATTAGCCTGTGCAGTCTGCATAGACTAATCAGGGACGAAATTTTCCAAATAAACTGGATTTGTATTAAGAAGAAACTTCATTCAAACAAACAATTCCATAACAGCGTGAAGTCCCATCCCTGATTAGTCTGTGCAGACCGTACAGAATACGGTAATCTGGACGACACTTTAAGCACATGCACCAGTCCCGATTTTCCTAGAGTGAGATTCATATAACAAATGTCAAATAAGTTAAAAACATTCCGTTAAATAAATGCGCACTAATCAAGAGAAAGGTTGGCATGGACAGCATGTCAAATATGTAATTTAAAAGTTACCGGTACAGCGCTGTGTTATAAAGTCTACATATTGTATATTGCAGTACTCGTATCCTTAAAGCCATGAAATAAAGTGCAAAAATATTATTAACTGTTTCACACTTACTGCGAAAAGTCACGGCCTCGACTTGCTTTCAAACAGTTGCCACATGCAAGTCGGCCTGATATACGTTTAAGGGTTAAAAGACTCAATAACGCGCATTACAGTTCATACATCGTTTAATCATTCTTCATCATTCAACATCAATTCAAACAACGTTTGCGTTTACGATTACGATTAAGATTGCGGTTATCTGAAATAAACAATATTATAAAGAAATAACAAAAGGAAAAGAAACACATACCATGCTTGATCTTAACACATATAAATGAACAATTAATATCAATTACACATTCTGAAAATAAACTTAACTTCCATTCATACAAAATAAGGTTTACTTATAAATATGAATACACTTTTAGGAGACTTCAAAAGATGACCAATAATCCATAAAAAGTACATTGTAACTTATTTGTAAAATAAGCTCAATACAATACTGAAAACAACACACACACACACAAAATACAAATAAAACTTACTGAAGAGAACGTTCAGCAAAAATTTACATACATTAATTAATATTCATAATGGTAAACCAATGAAAATATAGAATATAGCCATATCAACCGGTCTAAATATATCTTTTACCAAATTTGGAGTTCCGGAAATGCCATAACCATATTCGGAGTGTCGAAACTTCAAAAAATTGATAAGTATTAGATGTGACATAACAATTAAAGTATATGAGTGGTCGACCCTCCCAGTCCCGCAACACCGTTATTGTTTAATCATCATTCTGCTATTTTGAACAATGGTGCTAGTCTGCAACATTAACCATCGTAGGGAATATACACAGCGCGATATCTTTATTTTCGAAACAGTACGCGTCCAAAGTGCCGATATTGCAAAATCTAATGATGACATTGTATAAAGATTTTTTTTTGTAATTTCCACAAGCCCTTTTATATCAGGTACACACAGATCACATTAAAGCGGCTAAACTACAAAATTACGTCGTAACTTAAAATTTCCTACGAGATCTTTGATACAACAGAAGGTCTCAGCTCAAACAAGACTCGACTTAACTGCGTCAGTGGTAACGATATGTATGTGAATAAACCGCGTGACGTCACCTAACGTTTCCGTCTGACGCAGATTTTAAGTTCCGCCTCGCTTTTAGGTGACATAACTACAATTTTGCTAGTAACGTCACCAAGACAACGGACGCTGCTGCTGCAGAAATGATTTTCACCATGAGGCAACATCGATGCGTCCGCTCATGTCTCCTTGTCTGAAATTGATAATACCAGTCAAGCCTTTTGTATTATACCACTACATTGATATATGCCTGATATAACGCTGCCTTATACATTTCTTTAATATCACGTCATGTTTGAAGGTAGTTCGTATTACTCGGAATCAACTATAAATTCATCATTTTTGGTAAAAACAAGAATTAGAATCAACTAAACAAAAATACTTGGATACCGAAATGTAATATATTTAAGACACAAAAAGCAACACGACAACTAAAAACACGCTTTAAAAATTAATAATCGCAAGTGCGTATGAAGTAATTATTAACACGTCAAACTTTAAACATCATATTTAATCAATCTTAAAATGTAGCGTCATAGCGATTATATGACAGTAACCTGTTATTCTCTATAGGTTTAGTGACATCAGTTCACTCCAGTAAAATGCGTAGAATGCAATAACGTTTCGCCATAATTAATTGGCGCTAACAATTAACCCATTCATGTCTAGCGTCCTGAAAAGAGGACATTGCAAACAGCGTAAACCCAGATGAGACGCCGCATGATGCGGCGTCTCATCTGGGTCTACGCTGTTTGCTTAAATGAATTTCTGTAAGAATTGTTCTAAATATAGATATAAATATACTAGACATCCCTAATTTTGGAAATAAATTGATCCAACTTAGAAGGATTGGAGAGTCCACTAGGCAAAAATGGGTTAAAAACAGAAGCAATGTTTCTCATTATGTGATAACATATTATTTAAATTATAAAGCGTGTTCATACAGAGACTCAGTAACAAGTAAGAACCAACTATTGGGAACAAAACATTTTCAAAAAACATACTTACTCGTGAGTGCATCTTTTCAGCCGACCACAGCATACGATTACCGTAAACAACGTTTTGATAATCTGACGACATAACAACTTTTTGCACTGGACTATGCGTAAGTAATATAACAAAATCACTGGTAGTACGTAATTGCGTTCTGCAGATCTCATCTGACCATTGAGGCACTGTGTAAAAGTATGCACATAAACTTACTATCCACAGCATCGAACGATGTGAAGATGTTGTATCTGTATCTCAAAGTACTGTACAGAGTACAGGATGTATATACAATTATAAACGTACAATTTCATAGGAGAGTGATGAGAAAACGTTTGTTTCAACCTAGAAGTACTGTATAGTAGAGGATGCATATGAAATTACCATTCACGACGTAGTAATGTGATCATTTTTGTTTGACCCTAGAAGTAGTGTGTAGAGAAGTTGATACTAGTAAACTTACCATTTACGACGTAGTGATGTAAACACATTTGTCTGGCCTTCGAAGTAGTATGTAGAGTAGAGAATGCACGTACACTTACCATTCACGATGTAGAGTGATGTGAACACTTTCGTCTGACACTAAAAATACTGGTCAAAGAAGATGATGCACATAAACCCAAGCTCTGCGTCCCGATCTTCGACGTTGGAGACGGTAAGATTTGACGCCAAGACGCCGTCATGACTACAAAAGATGTCAGTACAAACTAAAGTTCTTCGTAAATATTTTTCATACAATTTTGAGAACATTGTGAATTTGATCTTTTATACTGAGTGCTATTAGAGGGATGGTTAATATGACCGTAATCTTTCAATATGTTAAACAAGCAAATTGACAATGATATTGGCCGTTATAACTCATTTTGAATCAATTCCATTTTAATAAAATTTTAGTGACAGCGTTACAGCTACTTAAAATCAAGTGTTCGTTGCCAAATAAAGTTTATTTACAATTTCAATTAGAAGTTTTGTAAAACTGCCTAACTTGAATCAGAGGTAGAGGACGGATGGCCGTCACAATAATTATACCGCCGAATCCTAAACGGCTAACCGACATCTTTCTGGCTGTGATTCCAGTTAGCGTTCCCCTACCAACTAGACCAGCAGTCCCGTCTTTTTAATACCAATTTAGCCAGCCGTCCCGTCTACTTAATACCAATTTAGCCAGCCGTCCCGTCTACTTACTACCAATTTAGCCAGCCGTCCCGTCTACTTACTACCAATTTAGCCAGCCGTCCCGTCTTCTTACTAACAATTTAGCCAGCCGTCCCGTCTACTTAATACCAATTTAACCAGCCGTCCCGTCTACTTACTACCAATTAAGCCAGCCGTCCCGTCTTCTTAATACCAATTTAGCCAGCCGTCCCGTTTACTTACTACAAATTTAGCCAGCCGTCCTGTCTACTTAATACCAAGTATACCTGTCGTCTCTTCTACGTAATTCCATCTAAGCCAACCGTCCAGTCTAATAACTACCAAATAAGCCAGCCGTCCCGTCTACTTACTACCAACTAAGTCAACCGTCCCGTCTTATTACTACTAACTAAGCCAGCCGTAATATCTTCTTACTACCACGTAAGCCAGTGGTTGCGTTTACTTACTTCCACTAGTAACTAGTAAGCAAGCCGTCCTGTCTACTTTTGCCAACTAAGCAAACCGTCCCTTCTACTTCCTATCAACTACGCAAGTGTAATAAATAAGGTATGTCCAATGATCTCCTTCCAACTAATCCAGCCGCCCCGTCTACTTACTAAGTTTTGTTCTGGACGAATTTAAGTAAATATTGCATTAAATAAAGAGCGTCACATACTTTTGTTCGGAAGAAACAATCATCCAAAGTTATCCAAAAAATAGTTTTTAAATCTTAAAATTCGTTATGTACGCGAAATCAATTCGTGCTGGATATCATTTTGACACCAACATAGTGAGATGAGATTGATCAGTGATGCTATCAAATAAAACGCTTTAATTATCTAAGACGTACGTACGAAAACATTATTGACAATGTATGTTTACGAAAAAACATCATGTAAACCATGTGATGAACACTTATATTATTACATATTAAACCCAGCCATTTGCTGGTTAAATCAAGGGGATGTCTTACTCGGTAAAACTATTAATAACGTACACTATGATATCTGATTATTTACAGGTTTTACCAGGTAGAAGCACCCACATTATTTTCGAAAATGAAACTTTCATATTTCATAAGATTGTGCAATACAACCCGTGATTCAATGAAACCGTAATATTTAATGAATGCGACCGACAGCGTCGACATATTCGTTGTGCGACCCTAATTTAATAAAGGGGCTATACGCGTTTAAATGCATACAAAAATAACGACAAGGTGCTCAGTCGAGTATAAAAATGAAGTATTTGTGACTTAACTTATATTGCTCATTATGTTATTGACTAAGTCAAAATACGTCTCCATTTATATGATTTAAATTGTACCAGTCTTTACAAAAATAAGTTGCAAAAAGTGCTTTCTATTTGACCCATAATTTATGTTTTGACTGCTCGCTTTGTTAGATTCAAATTATCATAGGACTCTCAACATTGAAGAGAATAAGGCCTTTACTATTAGGGAAAAAATAACGTGTCGATCTGTTTGCGTGATTCTGTCGTCTGCTGCTAGAACTTTTGTCAATGAGCTATAATCGCTAGCCTTGGATTTCGTGAACCATGTCACCATTCTGACGTCATCTTGATCGCAACCGAAATATCCTGTGCACGGGATAGTCACGTGATCATCTTTTGCTGACGTCACACCGCAGGGCAATGGCGCTATTGGGAACGGACCACGTGCTAGCTGGTCACAGGCGACGACTTTTAGATCGAACTCTGTCCCTGACTCGTCTGATTGGATTTACTTTCCGGAAGGGCGCGTGTATTTGTATCGTCCGGTGTCAGAAAACTGCGCGTGGTTGGTGGCAAGAGTGGCATTCCGTTCCAAAAATAGAATGTCGGATGTATCCGGCGCTATAAGTTCCCACGACTGAGATTCTTCGTCATATTTGTACCAGAAGGTGTCCAATAGTTCTGCATGGTCGTGATCACAACACTTAAGCTCCTGGCATTGACCATACCGGACATACAAGTACTCTGAGAGATATACATTTAGAGAGGTTATTAATATGTAACGCGCATAGAAATTGTATTCATATCAAGTCTGACGTACAATTCACTGTATGCTTCATGGTCCAAATATAAATGACCCTCGCTATGGGAAAACCGTGCTTAATTAATGTTTGTAAAGAGTCGTCCCAGATTATCTTGTGCAATCCGCACACCCTTATCAGGGACGACACGTTCCGCTTAAACCGGATTTTCGCTAAGATGAGACTTCCTTAAACGAAACAATACAATGAGAGAGGAAAGTGTAGTCCCTGATTAGCCTGTGCAAACAGTACAGGCTAATTTGGGACGACAATTTACGCACATGCATTCGGCCCGGTTATCGTTTACGTGCTTATCTTATATCATAAGCAGTTAATTTAATTAATGAACCTTGCTCTGAGATAACCGAGTGTAATGCATGAGCGTTAAGTATAGTCACTGATTATCATGTTCAGTCGCAGTCCAGGTACTTGTATGTACTGAAAGTATATATTATTTGACTTAAATATAGGATCTGGCACGAGTTGTCATATCATACCATATTTTATTAAACGAGTTCAGGAATTGTGTTAGTAAGCGAGCCTTAAGCCTGTCAGATCTTTTTTATCACATGCTTTTAAATGAGCAAATTAAATAAATTTTACGCAAACATAATGATAAATACCGAATGTTGTCATTTGACGTTGCAACGTCATTTCAGCAAACTAACAAAATGTGATTGGTCAATAAACGAAAACTAAGCCAGTGAAAAAGCTTAAAAATGTTGTATTACGCATGTGTAATAAACAAATTGTTATGGTTGTATTACGTGGAAAACAGGGTATAGCTTGTGATAATCTACTGTATGATATATCGTATGTACTGAAATTATATATTATATGATTAACGTGACATGAATCTTAATCACGATTTGTTTGTTTTGTTATACTGACAATGTACGTTGTGCAAGTTGTAATAAAACACATGTTCTGTTCTTAAGCCCTAAACTGAATTTTCGCTAAGAAGAGACTTCCTTTAAACGAAAGATAAAAGCAGAAAGTGTCGTCCCTGATAAGCCTGTGTGGACTGTGTACGACCCTATACGCGCATGCATTAAGTACCGTTTTCTCAGAGCGAGGCTCTTTAAAGTATTCACCTCTCTGGTTGGAGTAACAAGGTCGCCCATTTAAAGTATTCACCTCTCTGGTTGGAGGTACAAGGTCGCCCATTTAAAGTATTCACCTCTCTGGTTGGAGGTACAAGGTCGTCCATCTGTCAGCATTACCCATGTCAGAAAAATACAAGCTGTCACTAACTTGGCCTCCATATTTGGTTTGTAATCTAAATAAACAAAACAAAAAACACGTCATAAAATGCTTTTGATATTCCACATTTAAGTCTCATAAGTCCCATATATTTTCAGACAAGCCTAAACACGAATAATGCTTTGAAACATTGACAAAATTGAAAAAAAAATTGTTTCAGATTTGCATTTTTTTTATGTAGTGATGCTTTTTTGCAAGGAAACAGTTATACTGAACTTGAAGGTCACAACATACCAAAAGATTTCCTGCACAAATTCAATGTAAAAGCAATAACTTTAACAAAAAATAAAATCAAACTTTTGCGCGTGTCTAGACACCCCCATAACCATTCCTTTTCTTAAAGAGCATTCCAAGCCGCAATGATTTAAACAATAAAATACATAGGTCATCCAATATGTAAGAAAGAACTCAATGCGAATCAGCGGTCACTGTTTTATGGCCATCTTTTTACCGGCATCTCTCCAGTTGATGATGGTTTCCCGCCAACTGTCAAAGTCTTATGTAGTCTCCAACCTAAAAGCAAACAGGGAATTTGTAGTATACAACAATATTTTCCCTACCACATGAACACAGAAATATTCAAAAATAAAGTCATGGCAAGTGCCCGTACAGAGAATTGTGTCTTCAAATAAATGTAGATTTTGTTTTTAGAGGGTATAGCATTGAACACCAAAAGTATTAAGTGTATTGTAACCTATAAAGTGATATCATGCGCATCTAACAGTATATGCTATGTTTATAGGTGTCTATCGCAACCGTTGTTTATTTTTAGTGTTATCATTTATATTTGTTTATGCAACATCAACATACTAAAAACATATCCCGGAAAGAGAAAAATAATGCATTTGAATATCAACTATACTATCGTTTTGACAACTGACGACAGAAATGATTCGGTGTACGATGTGAATCTAAATTTAGTTTAAGCATAGACCTATCAATATGTATATTGATAGGTCTTTGGTTTAAGTGCAGATTCGTTCATACGACACAAAGACACAATTTTGTTTTACGGATCATTTCGGCTTAGATATAAACAACTGGTAGCAAGATGAGCTGTAGATAATTAGTCAGTTACCACATTTTTACTAACTCGTTTGACCTGCTAATTCTTTACAGCTCAATTCAACAATGAAACGTGCGCATAATATCACTTTAACCCTGCTCTAAATATCCAATATATGCATTTTATGACTTTGTAAAAGCCTGGAAATTATAAAGCGTTACAAACGCAAAACGATTGAATTATTTGGAAAGTTATGTTGTTATCGTTATATTTTGTGACATTACGAGGATTGTGGACTATCAATTTGAAGCATCAAATGACAAACTTCAAAACATGCAAAAATCTGTGAACAAGTCCCTTTAACTTCAACCGCACTACATACATAACATCAATTATTGCTAGTACCTCTGCTGCTGTTACAACAACCACACTACACCAACTACTGCTACAGTAACTACTGCTACTGCTACCACTACAACACGAAACTACAACGGCGTCTGCTCCTAATATATACATAGTAAACATAGTGTAGTAAATTATATATATTATAACTACTGATTATTATTATTATTATTATTATTATTATAATTAGTAGTAGTAGTAGTAGTAGTAGTAGTTGTAGTAGTAATAATAAAAATAATAATAAAAGAAATCCATGAAATATTTAAACGAATCTTAGTAAAATTAGCTCTGTCACTCTAGAGTTGTGTCTGCTCTGTTCTCGAATCCTCAATAGACACTCAGTATTGTGTTAGCGTACTTGCAAACGTCACATATAGTGCCTTTGTATATAGTGGGATCCCTTTTACAATTAGAATTCTTCGAAAACACCCGCCACACTCCACATTGCTTACTAAGCTTACTTAGCTCTACGTTGTATTTGTAAGAAAGGTTGCATCATGCCATGATTCATGTAATTTTTTTCTGCTATTTGTGCCATTGATAGATTACAAAAATAACAATAACAACAATAATAACAATACAACTACTACTACTACTTGTAATAATAATGATAACAATAATAATAAAATTAATCATAATAATAATAATAATCATCATCATAAGAAGAAGAAGAAGAAGAAGAAGAAGAAGAAGAACAAGAAGAAGAACAAGAACAAGAAGAACAAGAACAAGAAGAACAAGAACAAGAATAAGACGTATAATTATAATTATAAGAATATGAATTACAGAAATAAGACGACGACGAAGAAAGAAGAAGAATAAGAAGACGAAGAAGAAGAAGAAGAAGAAGAAGAAGAAGAAGAAGACGAAGAAAAAGAAGAAGAAGAAGAAGAAGAAGAAGGAGATGAAGAAGAGGGAGAAGAAGAAGAAGGACAAGCAGAAGAACAGAAGAAAAAAGTAGAAGAAACATCGCAACTGATGCTATAATTAGATTTTAACGTCTCTGCTTAGGGGTCGTCCATAAAGAATGTCACGCTATTTTTGTTAACTATTTGACCCCCCCCCCCCCCAACTCCCTTCCCCCTGTCACAGCTGTCACAAATCTCGGACAACCCCGCCCCCCCCCCCAAAGTACGTCAAACTTAAAAAAAAATCAATTAACACCGAAAAATGTAATCTAAAACACAATATTTATCTATTAAATTTCCACCTTAGAGAACTTTTCTGACAGGCGTATTCCATATTAGTGAAATTACTTTGATTGATAGATTGATTTTTATTCAGGTTGAAAACACATAATATACAAGTTGTCATTCAAATTTACATAACAATTTTAACCAAAAGTATTAGTGAGATTGCTGCTGATCTAAACCTATGGTGTAAAAGCTGCCATAAAATAATATCAAATAAGATTTGACAATGAAAATGAACACACACGTGCGACAAGATAAAAAAAGTCTTAAGAAAGCGTATCACCTTAAGAAAGTGTGAAAGCGTATCACCTTAAGAAAGTGTAGAGTGGAACGCTATTCATCATTAGTCCGTGTAGGAAGAAATTTGCGTCGAACAACTCCATATAACAGCATACGGCGTATGGACGCTTGTCCGGCACAAGCTAATCTGGAACGACACTTTACGCACATGCATTAAGCCATGTTTTCCCAGAAAGAGGCTCGTATTTACCCAAAGATTCATCAAGTGGCATGAAGGAACATTCAACGCGTTTTTTGTTCGCTTGATTCCTGATATGTGAATGTTTGCATTTATTAAACATTGTTGATTATAAATTTGAATGACCGATATATATTTTATTAACTAATCGTTATTATATTACTAAAGAATTATGTAAAGTGGTATATTTAATGATGATGCGATGAGAGTGATAATAACTGATGGTAACTGATGATAACCGAGGATAACTGAAGATAACCAATGATAACCGAAGCAATGGAAGTACTCTTCAGAGGGATGGGCATTATTTTCTCTTTGATTTCGTCATTATTACACCGAACCAGAATGTTGTAATTTGATAAATACATTTTAATAACCATATACCGTTAATAACATACTTTTCGATAAAACAACCGTCACAATGACGATTCAGTTAATTGCGTCTGGCAGATCTTGTCCAGATTGTAACTTCATCATCGATGCACATTTTAACTTAAATGCCCGAAATGATGACTATTCGGTGACGGTGTTGTCAAGTGCAAGGCATGTATGCATAACTAAAAATCATAATCACACTTACAGGTCAGTTGTTGAATACTAGTATGACGATTCAACAGCTGGACCCGAGTGTAACTTTGCGATAAGTCTGGAGATGTAAAATGAATAACTGAAAAACAAAAAACTGAAATATTTACTACCCATATTATAAAGGTATTAATTCAATCATGCATGACAGTAACCGTTCAGATCTGGAACATATACTATGTTGAATAAATCGGTTGGGCAGTAAAGGAAATACATATATTAATATAGTTAAGCGTCTGCAAAGAATCTGGAGTGGAATAATGATAATTTGGAGCGTACGTCTATTTCTAACATGGCGTTTTAAATAGGCTGAAGAGTATAAAAGCTGGACAGACACAGAGGAAGCATTTTATATTTGACTCGCAGAGTTCCCGGGTTTGAATCCTACGGAAAGCTATTATACTTGACATTATACTTATTGCAGAGTACTACCCACATGACAGTATTTCCGATAAAATCACTCAACAACACGTGCAACAACCAAAACTACAACCTCCGCGCAGAGATTTTTCTGGAACCAGCATAGCTGGATCGAAGTCCTGCCTCCATAACTAACCACGTGATATAGCCGAGCGACGTGGCACAATAGTTTACCCGTTGTAATATTTACGTGTTTTTTTATTTAGGTATTTTTTTATGAACCTTAACTAATTATAAACTATTTTTTTAAATACAAAATAAAATTATACTTCTTTTCATATAGAATCATACAAATAATCCTTCCAAATCTGGTAGGATGTTCTTGTGATGGCAGAGATTGTATGTGAGAGCAAGGAACGACCACTCTTCGTGAAGATTGTAAAAATATGTTTCTCTTCGTCTTTTCGCCAATATGGATGTAACCACTGATAGAAGTTTGGTATTTCGTGGATCTTTTTAACGTACAGTTTTCGTATGTATTCATATTTGCTTTAATTTCGCGTTGTCTCCGTCAAACTTAGTTTGCACTGCTTGACATATAAGCGGATGCTTGAAAGTCTGTATTGTATAATAGATCGTTTGAAAGACGTCCAAACACAGCAATAACTGGTTCTACATAAGAAACGAACTCTAGAATGTCTAAATAAGCCATAGGCTATTGGTGCAATAGAGAACAATAATAAAAATGTTTAAATACAATACGTGGCAACGTACGATTAAGATGCCCCACCCCCCTAGAAATTCTATAAAACGGCACAGAATGAAGACCTTCGTCTGAAATGGAGTTACAAGTACATGTCAATACATGTTGTAACTGTTATTTATACATGCAATAATATAATAACTATGATAATCAATATGGCAATACAATCACAGCAACCTTAACCATCACCACCACCACCGAAACCGGACAACCACCACCAATACAAACACACGTGTGCACATTTTATGTTATTAATTTTGTTAATGATGAACTGACCATACACCTTACATCTAAATTACATTTTATTCATTCCTTCGAATGGAAATATTCACATATTAACGAATTATTAAAATTATTGGAACTTTCCTGAAATTTTACGAAAACAAACGCAAACAATAACTACCGACATGCACTAGTGAAGTACTTGCAGCATTGAGTGTTTCATCAATACCAGGGTGCAGGGTCACGTGGCTTTGTTGGGTTCCCAATTATACGTTTATGATTGTAAACACGCCGGTAAGCGATGCTCGTTTTAAATATTTTTTTAAAACAAGAATTTCAACGATTGCATAAAAGACAGATTTTTATGCTGATATGGCAGTGTGAAATACATCAAAATTACTTTATTTAATACGTCTGTGTTCTTGTTTACAAACTCATTGTGAACTGCACGGTTATGCTTCAAGCAACGTTAACTTTTGTCACCGATTTCAGATGTATTCAAGGATGTATTCTTATACCTTGAGATATTGGCACAAACTGCAAGAACATTTGTGTTTTTTTTGCACTAAAGATTTTTTTTCAAATATATTTCAATAACTTGAGATATTTGAAAAAATAAAGTTCTTAACGGTGTATTTACATACTTCTAGCCCGGTCAAAGCAAGACTGTCGCTGATTTTTTCGCAATATTTCGCTTAAGTGATAAAAAAATCAGGCCTACAAAAACGGAGATAATGACATGAATGGAATACATGCGTGTCATTGTGTATTTTTGTAATCTTGTTCTCCGTCTGAGATTTAAAAATATGAAGATCATCGTATTTGCTAGTAAGGTAATTCGGAAATTTAACACTTATTCTTCCCAACCGGATCCCATTCCAATCCCTTACATGCCCGTCCATTTTGGCCTTACCCAGCAAACATATGACGTTGAATAGACGTTGAAAAGACGTTGTACCATGACGTTGAATGACCGTTGAATTTTGGTTGTAAATGAAAGTTTTTTAGACGTCTTTATATGACGTTGATTCGACGTCATGTTACAACCAAAAATCAACCATTTTTCAGCCAAAATCCAACCATTTTACAACCACTTTGCAACCAAAATTCAACCACTTTGCAACGTTATTATTAAATGTATGGTTCGCTTAACGTTCCCGAAACGTTGCGGAATAACGTTATCATTTAACCTGAAACGAATCTAAATCTTATTTTCATATTAAGGTTGAAAACCAACACATCTTTTTTATACACAAGTTTTTTGCATGAATGTAATTTATACAAATACATATCATCGCATTGTTGTTCTTTTTTGTCTTGAATCCGGATCTGTTCGGTTGTCTTCCAAGTTGTCCTGGAAGTACAAAAAAATATAAGAATGACCGACTGTTCCTTTTTAAATAAAACGGCGAACAATTGACCAGACATTCATGTACCGCATGAATAACACCAAGAAAACACATATATATATATATATATATATATATATATATATATATATATATATATATATATATATATATATATATATATATATGCGTCATCTTGAACAGACACATATATGAAACCGAATTTTGTATCATACATGGTAAAATAATCAAGCGTTACAACATCTTTAAAATTAATAATGTATTTTATGACTGTACCAATTCATAGCTAAATTTGAAATTAACCTACAAGATCACATCTCTCATCTTGTCTAGCACGCCAATGGTCGAACAATCATTAAATTAAAAATTAAAAATTGTTTTATTATCATGCTTGTAGAGGAATTTCTTCAAAATTAACAATCCAGTATCTGTGCTTTTACCAGTTAAATTAGACTAATTCCAATTCCGAAAGGATCGCATTATAATACAGCAAACGTTTGAAGCATTTTTTCAATCCTTTCTTTTTCCTATTGCAAGCCTTGTATACATTACAAAGATCGATATGTGTTTCATTAATTTCAATAAAAGGACATGTCATACGAATGCAGACACAACTACAAACATCGTTTTGGCAGCCATATTTCGACAAAGCATTTTTCGACAAAAGCCCCACACAACAGAAAACGCAAATTAAATGAACATTGTTTAACATAGAATGCAATTGACGTCATAAAAAACTCAGGACACATATAGGATATTATAAATTGCCATATAATACAAGTCTCAGATTGTTGAATGGCTTTTATGCAAGAAGAAAAAAAATAACTTTAGAAATTACGCACTACGGAGGGATACTCGATGTTTTAGTTGAATCTAACCTAAGATGGCGGCGTTTGACAACGCATTTAGAGAACGAACATAAAACATACATTTTAGTAACGAATATAAAACTTATAATGTAATGAAACAGGTAAATATTTGTTTCTTACACCTTTTAATGTGCAATAACTATACATTTACGATGGTCTTAATCCTACTATATCAATTTCTCAAACAAATGAATCTTAAACTGCACATTTTGTCAAGAAAGATTAATGAGTTGCTCCCCTTTTCTTTAAATAACATTCGGTGACCTTGTGTAGAAATTCACCTAATATCTATGATTTTGTTTACATTAATCAATGCGCTTTAGGAAACGAAGTTGTTCACCATTGCATAACCTTAGGCCAGGTTTTTTTTGGCCCGATTTTATAGCCGAAATTCGGCTATGTTCCCAATCACAAAAAGTATACTTTTATCCCAAAATGTGGCAAAAATTCCCAATTTTTTTTTTTTGTTTTTTTTTTTAGAAAGAAGTCTAATGCGTATTTTTATCTCAATCTCAATTCAATTACATCTAACAAAGTATTATATGATTTTGTTCTTTTAATTTGAATGATTATAAAGAGTTATATCAAATTTAGTATTTCCCTAATCAGTGGACTTTCCATGTGGAAAAAAGGCTAATGAATTTACTTTCCCAATTTCATGAAAATGCCGATAAAATTCCCAATTCCAAAGCCATGGGCTATCTTCCCTAAAAGTGGAAAAAAAACCTGCCTTAGGCGAAACTCACTATGCAAAATATTAAAATAAACACAACATTTCAACAAACTCAATGTAAGAAAGAGTGTGTCTTTATGCAAAGGTCTAGATGAGTGTGCGCGAGTTATCATCCTATTTATGTTAAAGACGAATTAATTTTATTGTTTACAATCAGAATTTTTTGCGCATGCGCAGTCACTGGTTGGCAAAAGCACTGGTTACTGATACGGAAAATATATGCAATTAGTCATGTTTTCATCAGAAAATAAGTAAGAACTTCTAAAATGAATTCTAAAACACAATACATTAATTAAGAACTATATCAGACCACACCACCATCGCCTTTGGAATAAATTGTATTGTTATTTTTTGTAATAATAAGCGTAAATAATCGACACCCTAAATCGGTCTTCGATTTGGAAGCCATAATGCGATATCAATAATCTGAAATAAAGTATTTTTATTTAACAACAAATAAACTATGTGAATTAATATTGGAGTCAAACATGTATGTTCAATGAAACGCCATTTTATTGGATGAGTATTAGAAATATGCAAAAACTTGTTTAGTCTTTTGTTCCTTCTATATTATGAATTATTTATTTAGACAAAGAAAGTGATAAAAAAAACACACATGACTGCATGCATTTTTCAAGGTTCAAAATACAAGTGAAATCATCATTAAGCTTGTTTAATTACTGGACAAATACCTTCCAACCTATTGGGGGCGGGGCACATTGGGTCACTAATGTTTATGACACTCATGTTGATAGTTAGTATCTGTCAAACAAAAGGCCAATTAAACGGCAGATTACATGTGTCAACACGTATAAACACATGCAAATTACTTTTTAAGTAGACACACTTTCCATTGGTGCATTGACATTTTTTTCCAGGCCTGGTAAGGTTTCAATATTCAATTTATCATAAAAATCAAAGAATGCAATTTAATAAGACATTCATACCCGTTGGATTAATTGCTTAGTCCATTTTGTGTAGTTAAGAACCGTATAAATGCTGAACAACTTAAAAAAGGTAAACCAATGATAATCAAGCAGTGTAAACTTGTTTTTACGAGTAGTAATTAACTTTAAATATTGTCTGTATTCATTCATGTTGGGCACGTTGATTTCATAATTTCAAATGCTTTATTAGCGAAAACTAAAATACAATGTTATGTTTTCTATAAAAGTTATTTATTATAAATACCGGTAATGTAATTGAGTTTCAGTGTGTTTTGAGGATATAAATATTTATAGAAATTTCAGTAATTTTCAACACAATCTATATAGATCAGCGTTATGCCAACCACCTTTTGCCAACCAGTGGGCAGAGTCTGCAGATAGCAGGTGCGCGTGAGTCAGCATGACGTCACTCATTAACTCGTCTCTAGAGATAACTTAGACAACCAAAAATAATGAAATGTCCCTTTTAGACGTTCTGAAAGCATAGAAAATATGATGAAAATGGTATATAGTGAGATTCACTTAATATAAAATAAAATTTGCAATCACCGTTAAAATATTATATGAAACTTGTTGGAATAATGATGATACCTATAGCATTAAGAACATAATTTCATGATGGAAATTCCCTTTTGATTTTTTTTATCTTGTTGACACCATAAACAAATTCAAAATATACAATAAGATAATTGTTGAAGATAAATACAAAATAAATTTGCGAGGAATACTTATTACTCATGAATTAGGTAATCATAAACACAGCACTGTTGACTGTACTTTGTTGTTGATGCATTTACTTGTTACCCTAACAGTTCACATGGTGTCAACCAGTCTCTGTCAGACCTTAACATCGGTATAGAACACTAATGCGCTTTTTCAGCGATTGCTGTTTTACCCAGCTTTTCACCTTAAATGACTTATACACAGCACCAGCAGACACGATTGAATACATTCAAATATTTTAGTGGTTGATTTGAGAGAAATCTTTTGAAAGGACTACTCTCTGCATATTCAAATGACACATAGGCACAAATTGTGACCCAGTTACAATTATGCGTTACAATCTATCTTGCAGAATTTCAGGGTCTGTACTAGGACACTTAATCGCCAAAGGAAGTCTTTATTGACTATTGATAAACACAGTTTTGCTTTGAAGATTAGAAAACAAACACTACTAAAATAGTAGTGTCTCGATGAGAGGGAAATTGTTTAATTAACTTACCACAAATGTTTGCTGTACTTGGTCAGCACCACTTGAAATCGTTCCTGAACGCCTGAATAGGCTACCCTAATTTTCCAGATTGCTATATTTGCTATTTTGAATTCAATTTTATATCGAAAAACATTGTGCTTAAATGTGCCATTAACAATACGCAATAAGATTTTTAAAGACCTGCATCATGCAAAAATGGGTCTTATGCCATACCCGCCCATCATAGCTATAGCCCATCGGGTCTATCCATCTTGCAGTCTGGTCAGGAGATACATAATGAGACCATAACAGCTTTGAGTGATTTTATAGGAGATAGCTTCGCCTCTGACCATACTACACAAATGTGCAGGCTGAGCATGAGCTAGGCTTTCCAAAATGCCATAAGACCCATTTTGCATGAAGCGGCGATGAAAGTGTGATATGAATGCATCAAAACAAAACTGTGTGTTAGTCAAATAGTAACATACCATATATTTTAATAATGAAGAACTAAACTCACAGTAAGCCATGTGAGGACAATATGATGTGAACTCCCGTTGTATAATTTGTATCTACTAACACTAATGTGCGGTTTAACTATAAAAAGACATTTCATGCGGTGAGTATGCAAAATTGTGAAAAAAATTGTGAAAATTCACGTGTTACACTTTAATCTGCTAACCAAATTTTACACCTGTTATTCAATCTTACACCTAAACGCAAAATGAATCTTCAAGTGCTCTAAATCCAGTCAGTGGAGAGCTAATTATGGTGATAATTGTTTATATTAAGAACAAGGATCCCCTGATTAAAACACTCTTCCTGCACCCTCCCCCCAAAAATCAGGTAGCTATGTTGGTAAGTTGATTTCAATTAGATGTTTTTCACACATTGAGAATCTGATAGGGTGTTTGATGCCTGAACAGGTATTAAGGTATTAATAATATGTTTTCACAGAGTTGTGTTTTGTTTTTTAGGTAATAATTAATGAGCTAATTATTTTTCTGTTTCAAATACACAGTTGATGTACAGATGACACGTTAGCTAGCAAGGGACTCAAGCATTGTAGGCAAGAGCAATAGAAGTTGAGCCAGAGGCTGGACATTCACGGAACTCCATCCTGTCTAAGCGGACGAGACTGTTGTTGGAACAGTTATATAATGATCAGCAGAACTGTTACTCAAGCCAAACACTTGACACTATACTGGCTCCCTCCTTTTTAGGTGGAAGTGACAGTGGTTGGGATAGTTATTTAGTGAGCAGCAGAAAACTTGAGTCAGACACTGGACATGTACTTGCATCCAAACTGTCTAGGTGAAAGTGACTGTGGTTGGAATAGTTGTCTAGTAAGCTACAGAAATATTATTCTAGCTAGACACTGGACATGTCCTAACCTCCCTCCTGTTGAGGTGAAAGTGGTTGTAGATGAAACAGTGGGACTCAAGCCAAACACTAATCCTGTGCTGACCAACGTACTGTTTAGGTGGAAGTGACTATGCCTGGAAAAGTTGTCAAGTTGGAAAAGTTGTCAAGTCAAGAATCACAAGCTGCAAAGTCGGGTCAGGTAAGATGACATATATATCAATAGCAGTCACATCCTCAGTGGCATGCAGCCCAATCACATACATGTAATGCACGCTCAACTGAAAGTAAAGTTCTTAGATATATGCTTTTGTGATCTGTCATTGTCTGCTGTCAAATGTTTGTTGCCTGTCATTTCAAGTACCATTTTTTGTAAAAGTTTGGTACAATTTTTATTTTTGAGTGGTCTCCCTTGGACTTGCGTTGCTAATATATATCACTACCATTTCCAATGGTAAAATGTTGTAACAAATAACTGAATAATTTGAAAATGCCATGAGGTTGGATTAATCTATATCCTGATCAGACTAGAATATTAAATATACCAATAGTCTGGTATACAAAATAGTAACATAGGCTTCAACTCAAATTGCTCATGTGTAATACTAGTATGCTTACTTTGTTGTAAAACAACTAAATCAAGTAAATGTGTTCGCTGCGTAAAACATGAATATTTTTGCTGCATAATACAACTAAATAATTAGTTTTTACAGTGATGTATGCATTTGATTTTGCATTAATTAGCTGTTCTCATTGATATCAGAGTTTTTCAAATTGCAGCGTTATATCTTCTTTTGATATATGTATTGCTAAAGTGCTAGAAGGTAAACAAATTGCAGTGCATAGGACTAATTTGTGTAAGTTAACACATGTCATTTACCCACAATGTATTTGATTACATTTCTATTTGGTTGATCTTTTTTAACAACAAAAAATAAATCTGGAGCAATTAGGCAAAACTTCCGTGTCATACAAATATTAACAATCAATAAGAAACATCCTTAAGATTTTTGCAATTTAAACAACGTGTTATGTTGCAGATAACATGTATGTTTCCTTTCTAAGTTTTGCTTGTCAGCATGATAGTGGCAGTCCAACTGGTGTTTTCTGGTCAAATTAGCAATCTTTGTATGAATCCGGAGCAATATATATATTTATAGGACAATGTGTAAGTGACTATCTGATATTACTGTAAAGTTCAGGGCCCTCAATCCATTTTAGGGGAAGCGGGTCGTTACCCATTGCAGGGGGAATTTTCACAGCGTTTCCCTTTTTGGGGGATTTTTTACTTACTCTCTAATTATTACATTTGTTTGCACGATATTCTTTGCTTTTTTCATAATTTACTATGTTTTGCAAGATTTTAGGCCGTGGATTTGACAGATTTAAAGCCCTGTAAAGTGAATTGACCCATTGTCCATCTTAAAACACGGCCAAATTTCGACCGTGGATTTGACAGATTTAAAGCCCTGTAAAGTGAATTGACCCATTGTACATCTTTACTTCACAATAAACAATTTTATAAGATCAAGCATATATATCTGAAATATAAAATGCAACTACTTATGTCATATCAACATAGCGAGTTTAAAGATTGGAAACAAATGCTCAACACTTTGATTTTACAGAAAACCATTTATTCATGCTTTCGGATTGATGACATATTGAAACTTTCTGATTCAAAATCAAGGATATTTAAGAATATTTCTACTAAGAGTTTATGAAATAAATACTATTAACAAAATATGTTTTTTGGAGTTGGTCCATTTTAATTTAGAGTAGACCGATAATATTAGACACAAATTGGTTTCAGCATGTTTATTACATAAACATACTATGTTCCCCAAAGTACATACATGTAACACAAAGGGATATGTCATATGGTTTACAACACATGTCAATTGTATAAGGATACATTTTGTCAGGTCAGGTATACGTGGCCTTCAAATTGCCAAGTCTAAAAGTTGTATGACCCTAATTGTAATAAGTTTCTAAGTATGGAAATTTTGCTGATCGATGTTGTATGTAAATACAGATGACAAGGGTTCTTGTGCATTATGTTTGAATGAGCTTACAAACCCATTATAGAATATTATTTAATTATTTTGATTATTGATACAAAAATAATATAATCATTGTCTCCGTGTTTATTGTCCTCATGTGCAAGAGGATGATGTTAATACTGATGATGATGATGATGATGAGGATGAGGATGAGGATGATGATGATGATGATGATAATGAGGATGATGATGAGGAGGAGGATGATGATGATGATGATGATGATGATGAATTAGATACTCATATAAAGTTGTAGGCAACATTATCAGCTCTACATATTACATTAAGATGTTATTTTAGAAATATTCAGTTTGTATTGTATTAGTATTTAAATTAACAAATCAAGTTACAGTACAGTCAATGCAGAACAAACGTATTTCGCCATCCGCGGCGGCAAGGCGAAACGAGTCGATGCTTGTCAGTCGTTGAAGCCGCGTCAGTATGCCGCGGCAAGTAGCATTACACTGCGAAGCTTTGCATCTGTCCGCCGAGGCATGCCGCGATCCGCGACATGATGCCGAGTTGATGCGCATCATGAAATAAAAAATCTTATTAAAATTATTAGTTACATGTAGTTAACAAATTTTGAATGAACAATTATAATAATAATTAAAATCATAATAAATTTATTGTGCGCGGATTGTATTAGCATATACATGTAAGCATAGTTAATGTGTCTGGCCAATTAAGTTTGTTTCCCGCCCGTAGTGTATGTATTTCACACATAAACAAGGTCACGTAATTATGTTTTTGCACATACAAGTGGTCAAGGCTCCAGCATATGGTGGATTTATAAATTAATTGCATGTTGATTTTGCTATTATATTAAAACTGAGAAAATTAGCAGTTTGAAGTCACATCAATAATCAAGACGGTGAAGATAAACACTATATAATGCACCCCTCTTAAGCGGTAACCCCGTTTCTCCGGCCAGCGGCCAGCAATTTTGCATCCCAAATGTTAAATTCCCCCCATATGAGTGGTCACGCGCAAGTAAGTTAGTCATGTACATTGGCAAAATTACACAGACGCAACGGCGAAAAAATCGATACGTACTTCCAGTCTGCGGTTTAGGCTCTGTAGTACTGAAGCGTGATGTGTGATAACATTTTGACAGCCAGTTTGCAAATTGCAATTAATTAGCGGCGGATTATCAGGTTAAAAGCAATATGCGACCGTTTAATCTTTTTGTTTCCGCACGTGTGAATATCACCTATTATTACTGGAAAGGAGATTCTTAATTTATAATTTATTATTTGTAGCTCATACTATTTCAAGCACACATTTATGACAATTATCGGCTAATTAAAAGTTAAAAAGAACAACAAAACTTTTCACCGAAATCAACTGATCTACATGTTATCTGTGCTACAAAGTTTTTATCAAAAAATCAATACACACATGCTTTCGAACCATGGGTATGGCGTGACATTGTACATTGGTGCATACTTTTTGCGCGCTTTTGTTGGGACAAAGGAAATACACGATGCTATAATTTGTAAACCTCTCGTTAACATTAAACAATTGGGAGTGTGTTTCCTGTTACAAATTATTATTCTCATATGGGAATAAAACAAAACATTTATATTTGTTTTATATTTACAATGATTTCAATATTAATTTTGATAAAACTCTTTACGCGGCGAAAAAATGTTTTTATAATATTATGCATGAAAAGCACGATTACCAGGAGGATTACACCCTGTTGCTATTATCAGTCTCTTAAGTAACTGGCCACGATTTTATCGTGAAGGAGATCACTGTTGGGACCAATTTGTGTGGTAGGTATTCAAAGCCATAAAAATGCAATAAGTTTATTTTTTTTAAATCAGAGTTTATTTACAGGTCCTACCGGCCTCTTCACGAGGTCTTTGAGGTTCGACCTGGAAAAAAATGCAATAAACCGATTAAATTATCGATATATAGTGACACGGGAGTTATTCACTCATAACTGATTCACAACTGTTCCCATCTTAAGTGCATTGGGGATATACAACGCGCATTGTGTAAACAATGAATCATGAGAATGATTCTTTTTCATTGACTTGATTCTAATGATGATGATATTGATGATGATTAGAAAGATGAATAGAATATCAGTGCTCACTCTGGCCTTCAGAAAATAATAGCCATATTTTTTTTCCTTAAAAAGATAATAGCCAAAACATATGCGGACTTTTCCGCAAAACGGTACTGAAGGCAAAAAGAAAGAAAAAACCATGAATCTCATTTTATCTATGTTTTATTAAATGTATATCTATTGATTTAAGTAATAATATATATATATACTCAAAAACAAGCATAATATCAGTGTGTCATTTTCTTATAAAATATTATCATGGCTTTACAATAAAGAATACAATCAATGTTGTGGGTGTGACTTAACAAACCAGATCTCAGCTACAGTTACATACACATAAGAATTAAGGGCAGAGGCCCCAACCCACCCAGAGCACTAATTATACTATTTTTTATAGTTTTTCCAATTGCAATTTTTGGTGATAACTCGAAATATTATAAACCACATCTTCCGTATCACCGCATGTGTATTCGTCATTCTATTTTTGCTGTTATGAACTTCGAAAATAAATCATAATGGACGAAAAAAATACAGTATCCGAAAACGGTAATCCGAAAAAATGTACGAGTTTTGCACATGAAATATGCATAATATAAAATATTTATATGCATAATCTAAAATGTGCATATCGTTCGACTACTTTATCTCTTAATACGGCGTTTGCCATCGGCCGCAATATTGTAGGCAGAGGCCAATATCAATTGTAAATGATTTATTCCAAAAATAACACTTGCAATGCCGATCATGTTTACATCAATTAACGTCACAGCGCGTGAGTTAAAATACACCACCTTAGTGTAATTCCAAACACGTGTTTCGTTAAAATTAGCTGACCATGGCATATGCCGGGTCCCTTTGAATTGGGAAAACCAGGTTACCTGGTTAAAAATTGGAATCATTATGTTAAAGCAGACGACAAACAGCGGTAATTACGGGAATAATTAGTTGATGGCGATTAAATAATTATTTCATCGAGCAATGTTCAACGTAATCTAATTGCAGAAAAAACGGCGTGCAAAACAAAACCAGCCAACAATATTAGCGGCGATTTTCAATAATGACGATTAAATAATAATTGGCGAAAAATTAACAAAGATCTAACAGTTACCGATAATTGGTAAAGCACAGGGAGATTAAAGACGTTTTTTTCCGAAATATATCACTGCTGTCGGACACTGATTGAGAAAAATGCCTTAGGCCACAATGGCGCAGAAGTTATTGACGCGTGTATGACAATACACAGGGTCGAGTGTGTACACAGCTAATCTCGTTATCGATTTTTCCTGCTTGATGGCCCGATTTGCAGGCGTTTCGCAATCGCGGGACAACATTTAGTGGCAATTTGTTTTTTATGTAGGCGGATAAAATAATCGCCATTTTTTCTAGACAATTTTAAGAAATAATAGCCAGTTGGATAAAATAATCGCCATTGGCGATAATGTCTGGCAGCAGCGTGAGCTTTGAATATTTTTTTGAATGAAAATGTTGTCTTATAGCTGATTTTAGAAAGGAAGAAATAAAATTATTTTAAGTCTTTACATTGTTTAGTACATGTACACATATTTACCATTTTGTTTATACAAAAATTGAACAGTTGGCCATGCACTCATCAACTCCAGACTCCCTATGACCCAACCCCCTCTTAACAGGCCACCCCGCTTAAGCAGCCAATTTCGCTGTTTTCCTTGACTGGCTGCTTAAGAGGGGTTGGACTGTAAACACATTTTATTTTGTTCATATTATGCAGTTGATATCGCTACTAATTACCCTATAATCCCGTATATTCCAGTTTTAAAGCAAATGCTGCTAAATATTTACGATACACAAACATTCTCCATATTTCCTAAAGTATCAAATATATTTTGGCATTTGTTACTATTTAAAGTCACTTTAACGCTCAAAATCAACGAAAATTTCGTTAAGTATTTCATAAAATAAAGTTAACACCTTAACAATCAGTGTTCCTTATAGCAATAGCCAAAATTTCAACGCTAGATGTGGTATGATTACTTAGATTTTTGTGGCCACAAATAAATAAAAAGGAGCATTTTGTATCTACACAAAAGTACGCGAGGTTAATACAGACTCGGCGTCCTTCGATGCGGATCGATGCCGAGTGCCACAGCGATATGCCGCGTGAACACACGATTCGGCCGCCGCGTACTAATAATCTGGCCGTGGCGTAGCCGCGTATTATGTTTGTGCCGCGTTGGCTGTACTGTACATACTAGTCTTAAATCACGGTTCAATTCTTATGCAAAACCTTGCTGGCTTACACTTATTCCCAACAGAACAAACAACCTATTTGAGTGAATTTTAATCATCAAATGTTCACTCTTGCAGTTTTGTTCTACTTAATGTTGCTGTGCAGATTTTTAGATGGTCGCTTTAGCGACCGTCTAAAGTGCTTAGTGTAAAATTCAGGTCGGTACGGCCTAGGTACGAGGAGCCCAATTCCCGCTTACTATGCGTATCCGCGCAAGAAAGAGTTGTATAATTTATGCAAGAGGTTTGAGTTCTCCAATTATGTTTATTCATAGATGGAAACATTATATTAATATCGTGTTAAATGCAATAGTTTCGAATGGTGTTTTTTAGAAAAGAATAAAAAAACAATGATCGTATTGTACGTGTCGCGGAGGAGATTGTTTAAGAATTATTAAAATAGTCCACTTTCTGCTGCGTCTGCGTGACGTAGTATTTTCGCTCATCTCATTGATAAATCTGAGGCTGGCGATAAACAAAGGAGTGTCCGGGTGAGAATAACGCACTAGTATAAGGTTACGCTTGTTTATATTCACAAGTTCAACAATTATTACAGGGATACGAAAGACAACATAAAAAAATGTTTCATTATCGCTGAAACTGAATATTAAAGGGATCTTTTTACGGTTTGGTAAATTGACAAAATTGAAAAAAGTTGTTTCAGATTCGCAAATTTTGTTTTAGTTATGATATTTGTGAGGAAACAGTATTTCTGAACATTTACCATAGTCCAATATAGCCATGATATGTATCTTGTGACAATTTGAAAACCTAAAAATTATAAAGCGTTGCAACCCGAAACGATTGAATAATTTGGAGAGTTCTGTTGTTGTTGTTTAAATTTACGAAACTACGAAACTACGAAGATTGCTTATATAAGGTATTAAATACTTAAATTGTGTATATCCGGCGAAATAGCCGAGAGGGCTAATGCGTTTTTACTTCAGACTAACTCCAGGACTCCGGGGTCACTGGTTAGAGCCCTGGTACCGGCTAATTGTTTTTGCTTTTTAATTTTATTCTTGATTTTTTACTGGAGCTTTTAAGATCAAATGTTAACATTTATCAATATAAAGCATTGAATGACAAACTTCAAAATATGCCAAAATCTGTGAAAAGGCCCCTTTGAAAAACATTTAAATATAACAAGAATATTTTCTAAAAAATGTAGTCTTGCTGTTTTGAAATAAGGTTTGGAATTTTGGTTTCTAAATAACTTAATTCAAAATAAAAGTTTAATTAAAGTGTTTTTTACCGCATTATAATGTGTGTTATAATAGGCAAACCATACGTTAGTAAAATTCAATCTGCCTTCGCACATAGAATGAATGGGTCAATTAGGTGCTGCGTTTCCTTTGCTTACTTCAGTTAGAGGTCAATTCTTTACGTAAAAGCAATCACAAGGCCCCGGCTTCAAAGGAATTGCGGAGCGTTCTTACATAATAAAAGTCGTAGTCGCAAGGTATTTGCGTTTAGCTTCCTATTTCGTCACGTGGTTCTTTTTCGCGGGTGTTTTGGCATTCATGATATGAGGCTATTAATAGATGCGCCTGTCAATAAACAATGGAAAGTCCACGAGCGATAACAACGCAATAGGTTACGCTCTCACACATTCTATACATAGATGGTGACGTCACTACGTTATTGACAGTAAGACTGGTGTGACACAATGCGCTCTCACATACAACTCAATGACGTAGTACAGGTCGTAAATTGAGGCTATTAATAGATTTGGGAAAAAGTTTACGCTTATTTATATTCTCAATTTATAAAATGTTAACATAAGTTCAACAATAACTTCAGCGATACGATAGACAAAAACAAAAAATGTTTCATAATCGCTATACCAGAATATAACACATAATTTATAATAATACGAATGACCTATTTCGTAACCTCGTTCATGCTACTACAGCGGGTATTTCTGGAAAACGTTCTTTGGTTCTCAACAGATAGCAGCGATCTTATGTGTTTACGGGTGCTAGCAACGCAATAGTAGAAAGTTAGTAGAAGGTTTAGCTTGTTTATATTCACAGTTCTCAATACATAGACAGTTGGATATGAGTTCATCATTTACTACAGGCATACCTGTACTATTGGCAACCTCGAAAATGCTTTATAATCGCTAAAACCGAAAACAACTAAATATATTATATTAAATATATTTATAACAATAAATATCTTTTAAAAATGTAGTCGGCGTATACGCTGACTTTGAAATAAAGTTAGCAATTTACTTTTCTAAATAAATAAATACAATTTACCATTTAAGTTAAACTATTGTGCTATGTTTTTCACTTGTAAGCTGCATATTCACCGCATGATATGTGTGTTAGCATTGTCAAACCACACATAAGTGTGAGTAGATAAAAAATATACTACAGGAGAGCACTTCATGTGTCCTCATATGCCTTGTTACGAGTATCTTTCTTCACTATCGAAATATATCGTATGTTTGTATTTGATTTAAATGCAGTTTTCTTTCGACACATTTAAATCACATGTAAATAGCGCCGTCATGCGAAAATGGGTCTTATGCTTTTCGGCAAGCGTTTGTTTAACCAAACATGTGCTTTTGCGCAGTCAGGCCATAGGCGATGCTGTTCGCTTTAAAATCCATTAATATGTTATGTTTCTCCTTACCAGAAAGAGAGATAGCTGAGTGGGCTATTTATATGATGGGCGCATATGGAACAAATAGCAGTTAACTGAGTTTTTTGATGATAGTAATTCATCTTTAAAGCTATCTTAAGATGTGCTTTATGTCACGAAAATATTTGGGTATTTCATTTCGCCTCTACAGGTGCAGATTTGTATAATGTGATATTTGATCATGTACATCCTGATCTAAATATGTCTTAAAGGAGGGGATAAATTTGTGAATACCAAATAAGTGTAATTTTACATTAATAATGTAAATTTATACAGTTTATCTGACAATGATGACACACAATGTGCAGTATGAATTGTATTAAGTAAGTGGACAGTCTTTGTAAAGTTTATTTTCATTTCCATAATTGGAATGTATAAAATGACTAGGTTTGACTAGGTAAATTTATTTTTCTCCCTGTATTCATCATTTCAGCAATCTTGTACGACAAACTAAATTGTCTCACAGCATATCTTGTTCAGGTCTGCAGAAATAATATACTCTGAAGTCAAATGGGTCACATTTTAAGAGCGCAATTTGCCATCAGTCATTTCACTGTGTCATCAAAGCCTGTAACTATCTATTTCATGTGTTTTGGATTGAAGTCACATACATGTATGCCCGCTTGTTGTAAAACCACCAGTTTTTTTATATTATATCCGTCACTTAAACATGGGTAAACATAGTTGAAACTAGCATATCGACTATATATCATTGACATTAAAAATTACATTGACTTTCTGATCAACAGGGTCAGAGTGACTAAAATGTTCCTTCAAGTACCAAAAAACGGGGTTAGGACTTTCCATTTCCTGATCTACTTCATCATACGACTGTCCAACGACAACATGGAACTGACCCTCTGGGTGTTTATGTCTGTTGATGCATAGGAACTCATTATGTAATAATTGCTAATAATAAATGTATGCACAATCATTGCATTCGATGATTTTTAAGTAAATAAATTTCGTATTAACTGAAAGTACATGAACCAAATGTTCATGAACAGTGTAATGGTAATGTTCATGATATTCTACACAGTTAATGAGGTTTTTGGCCCAAGAACTACATATTTGTAAACAGTTCATTTGTCAGAACAATGTTTTCATGAACCTTTTTATGCCCCCCTTCGAAGAAGAGGGGGTATATTGCTTCGCACATGTCGGTCGGTCTGTCGGTCCGTCCACCAGGTGATTTCCGGATGACAACTCAAGAACGCTTAGTTCTAGGATCATGAAACCTCATAGGTAGATAGATCATGACTCGCAGATGACCCATATTGATTTTCAGGTCACTAGGTCAAAGGTCAAGGTCACGGTGACCCGAAACAGTAAAATTGTTTCCGGATGATAACTCAAAAACACTTTTGCCTAGGATCATGACACTTCATAGGTACATTGATCATGACTCGCAGATGACCCCTATTGATTTTCAGGTCACTAGGTCAAAGGTCAAGGTCACAGTGACAAAAAACGTATTCACACAATGGCTGCCACTACAACGGACAGCCCATATGGGGGGCATGCATGTTTTACAAACAGCCCTTGTTTTTTTAAAGTCTCTTTGGGGTAAAATAATTTTTCATTAACCTGTTATGAAATTCATGACAAGTTCATTAACTTTCACAATGGTTCAGTTAACTGAGTTTTGGATGTTGGTCAATTATCTATATAAAATTGCAAATATTTGTTGTATGGCATGAAGGAAGTCACATATTTTGTTACCCTTCTACAGGTGTAGGTTATAATGAATAATCTGACATTTGATTCAGCACATCCTGCTTCAGCTGTTTCAGTACTAAAATATAGAAAAGTGTAATTTCATATAAATAATGTTTAATTTATGCAGTTTTGCAGACAATTGATTAAATATGGTATGCAGTATTAAATTGAAGTAAATGGAATGTCAGGAAAGTTTTTTTTAAATTTCCATAATTGCAATTTATCACATGACAAGGTTCCTAAAATGTATTCTTCCCTTTTTTCTGTATTCATCATTAATCAGCAATCTTCTACATATATATGACAAACATCATTGTCCCACAGCGTATCTTTTGCACTCGAAAAGTCGAGCACGCTGTCTTCTGACAGCTCTTGTATAATTTAAGGTAAACAAAATGCAGTGACATCAGGCCTAGCAACAGAAACAAGGCCTGCCAAGCGCCAAAATATTTTGGGCCCAGCATGATTTACTTCTTCTTTATATAAAAGGTTCACTTGATTTTTTATAATCCCCTAACGGTGAAACCGGAGGGGACTTATGCTTTGCATTCCGTCTGTCTGTCAGTCAGTCAGTCGGTCACACTTTTCTGGATCCTGCGATAACTTTTAAAGATCTTGATATTTTTTCATGAAACTTGAAACATTGATAGATGGAAATGTGGAGATTATGCACGTCATTTCATTTTGTGCCTACGTCAAAAATTCTGGTTGCTATGGCAACAAATATATAAAAAAAATTTTTAGTTTTTTACTCACAATGGTGGAGTTTCACCGGTAGGGGACCATATTGCTTGGCAATCTCTTGTTAATATTTCATTTTTGATAAACACCTAGATATATTGAATGATTCTAACAGGATCTTGGAATCCCAGTTTAGCACTGCGATTTGTATGCCCCCGGTAGTGAAATTTACACAACTGAGGAAAGCCTCATGCATGTACAGTACAGCAAAGGCAGAACAAACATTATCCGCGGCTTCGCCACGGAAAGATTATTAGTACGCGGCGGCCGAATCATGTGTTCACGCGGCAAATCGCCTCAGCACTCGGCATCGTTCTGCGCAACGATGCCGAGCCTGTATCAACCTCGCGTACTTTCACGGAGTGAATCCACCGCATACGTACGCGGCGGATCAAGTGAATAGATATACATCTACATGTTCATTTGTGTAGCATAGAAACCTAGATTTACGCCACTTTCATATTTATTAGTTTCATGTTATAAAGGTATATCATGGGCATCGTACAGTTTATAGGTGCCTATCGCAACCGTTGTTTATTGTTTGTGTTTTCACTTATATACACTTATATTTGTTAATACAGCATCAACATACTAAAACAATATCACGGAAAGAGGAAAGTAATGCATTTGTATATCAACCGTACTTTCGTTTTTCCCAACTTACGACAGAAAGTATTTGATTTACGATGTGAATTAAGTTTTAGTGCAGATTCGTTCAAACGACACAAAGACACTATTTTGTTTAACGAATCATTTCGGCTTAGAAGAATGTCCAGTCATTAAAAATATCTAATTTTATAAACAGCCGGTAGCAAGATGAGTTGCAGCTAATTGTCAGTAACCACATTTTCACTAACTCTTTTGACCTGTTTATTCTTTTCAGTTCAATTCAACAGTGAAAAATGCCCATAAAATCACTTCAATATAAAATAATAATGAAACGGTGCAGTTTATAGACGCACACAAAGTAACTTAAACTACTTAAGCCGATTCTAAAAATGACAAAGATAAATTATTATTGAAATTGAATTAATACATGCCCTTGATTATCGTGTTTTGTTTTGATGACTTTGATTTTTGTTAAATTTTCAGGATTACAACAATTTGTTTATAAACGGGAATGCACTCACTAAAAACACAACAGCTTGCTTTTTTATTATGTCCCCCACTATAGTAGTGGGGGACATATTGTTTTTGCCCTGTCTGTTGGTTGGTCTGTCTGTCTGTCTGTCTGTTTGCGCCAACTTTAACATTTTGCAATAACTTTTGCTATATTGAAGATAGCAACGTCATATTTGGCATGCATGTGTATCTCATGAAGCTGCACATTTTGAGTGGTGAAAGGTCAAGGTCAAGGTCATCCTTCAAGATCAGAGGTCAAATATATGTGGCCAAAATCGCTCATTTTATGAATACTTTTGCAATATTGAAGATAGCAACTTGATATTTGGCATGCATGTGTATCTCATGGAGCTGCACATTTTGAGTTATGAAAGGTCAAGGTCATCCTTCAAGGTCAGAGGTCAAATATATGGCGATATTGAAGATAGCAACTTGATATTTGGCATGCATGTGTACCTCATGGAGCTGCACATTTTGAGTGGTGAAAGGTCAAGGTCAAGGTCATTCTTCAAGGTCAGAGGTCAAATATATGTGGCCCAAATCGCTTATTTTATGAATACTTTTGCGATATTGAAGATAGCAACTTGATATTTGGCATGCATGTGTATCTCATGGAGCTGCACATTTTGAGTGGTGAAAGGTCAAGGTCATCCTTCAAGGTCAAATATATGGGTCAAAATTGCGCATGTAATGTCACTTCTGCAATATTGAAGCTAGCAAATTTATATTTGAAATGCGTGTGTATCTCAAGGAGCTGCACATTTCGAGTGGTGAAGGGTCAAGGTCAAGGTCATCCTACAAGGTCAAACATCATATAGGGGGACATTGTGTTTCACAAACACATCTTGTTAACTATGTTTTCTATTTTATTTTGAATCCGCGCACATTAAATAATAGGATTGGTCATATTATTATAAATGTTCTTTTAATTTTTTTAACAACTAATGATTTAAAAAAGATTGTTAATTTTATGAAACATGTATACATCGACTCGGCGTCATGTCGCGGATCGAGGCTTGCCTCGGCATGCCGGGGCGGACAGATGCGAAGCTTCGCTGCGAAATTCGACTTGCTGCCGCATACTTACGCGGCTTCAACAGCTGAGGTGGCATCGACTCTTTTCGCCTTGCCGCCGCGGATCGCGAAATATGTTTGTTCCGCCTTGGCTGTACTGTATATGTATGCATTAGCATAATCTGTATAATTAACCAATTTATGCCTAGCATCTAGAGAAAAGGCTTGGACCCAGATGAGACGCCGCATGATGTCTAAGATGTTTAAAGGAATTTCTGTAATACACATTCTAAATATAGAAATAAATATACTAGACATCCCTAATTTTGGAAATAAATTGATAAAATTTAGAAGGATGGGAGAGTCCACTAGCCATAAATGGGTTAAATTTGTAATCTGAAAACCATTGCCAAGAAAGGCTTGCTCAAATTAGGCCCATTTACAAAATGACGTCATTCATCCACATGAAAAGCATGGGCTTTAATAGTAGTGCATTTTGACAAACTGAGAGAGCTTTACCTGTAAATTAAAAGAAAGTAGTTTACATTATTATACCTCACTTTTATTCACAATGCTTAACTCCCATAGGCCATCATGACATAGAAATACTGTCAGACCCAGCGGGAATAAATTTACTGTCCAAAATATACTGTATCCCGCTGCCATAGCGATCACGTTCCATCAGCGGGAAAAAAATTACTGACAAAAAATACTGTATCCCGCTGCCTTAGCAATCACGTGCGTAATGTTCGAAAATTATACTGTCCCATTCGCGCATGCGCAGTACGCAGTTGTGCGTGTCCGTTGTATTTGGATAATTAAAATATCGATTGCAGCTGAAACTGTGCGGTAGAATAGATTAATGCCATTATTTAAGCTTTGACAGGAGTCAAAAAGAAAATCAATTTAGTATAAACGACACGCTAACCTCAAAGGCAACTTTAATCCAATGCTAATAACAATAAAGTTACAACGATTTACACTTCCAGTGTGTGTTCTTTAGGTGTTATGCATGACAAACACACAATCCGAAATACGTTTTGGATTCCTTTCGATGCTTTAAACAAATATTTTACTGTTAAAAAACCCACCATATTGTTGTCCCAAAATGTTATGTCACCGAAATGACATGCTACACGTACGTCATAAATTTCGTAATCAAGTGATGAAAATAAAATACGGAAAGCTGGTTCTGTAATATATTTTTAAAGAAATAATTGACGAATTAACAAAATTGATGGGATAAATTGATTACTAGGTCGGTGCCGAATAAAGCGAAGTTCATTTTGCTCTGCCCGTAAATCTGAACCACTCAACATATTAATGGTTGTTCATTGCTGAAATTAAATTCAATTATTGAATATAAAAATTGTTCATGGTTCATATAAATTGTTCATGTTTGAATAGTTTATTCGGTATAATAAAATAAATATTACATGTCTGCTTCGCCTCGGTTGACAGTATTTCCTCAAGTTGACAAATTTACTGTCACCCTGTCAGCAATGTAATATTTATATACTGTATCTAACATGCAAAGATTTTTGAGAAAGATCAGTATTGACTTGTGACATTTACAGTTAAAATTGTATACGCCTTCATGTTTGAACTGGTATATTTTGGCAGTTCAAAGAAAATCAATAGAAAATGGTAACACCTGAAATGATCTGTGATGTTTTGCAAGTGGGGTTATTGTTTATCGCAGTACACACTACAACTGAGGTGTTAAAGAGTATGATGTACAATGACAGCAAACAATCTTGTCAAAATGGAATGGGAATGTCCCATTAAACAGGAAAGTTGGGTAAAACAAGGGTAAAATACTAGCTTGACACAGATTTTATCTCAGCAAATTCTCAGATTAAAACATGTTATTTGGGTATTATGCTCGTCAGATTTTTGGGAGCCATAGCCGATTCACGATATATTGGACAACAGGATTTAACGGAACGTGATATATAGGAGTTGCAGTGTATTCAATGAAGTGTTGTGGTTGGAAATAAAGCCTACCTACCGACCCACATTTTGTGTGCATGTAACCAGAAACAAACCTATTTGTTTAGGGAGGCGGAAAACTACAACGGGCGAGGCATGGTCAGGGGTGATAACCCCAAAAAGGAGTTAGGGTAAGGGTTAGGGTTAGGGGTCGGGTTAGGGTTAGGGTTGGGTTTAGGCTAACCCAAACCCTAACCCGACCCCTAACACTAACCCAAACCCTAACCCTCTAACCCCCCCTTGCGCAATACCATACCATGCCTCGCCCGTTGTAGTTTTCCGCCTCCCATTTGTTTAGGCCTAAAGCTTATGTATATACATGTGGTTGGTTATGCATGTAGGATCAATTCGGCTGAACAAATAGGGACATTAATTATGCAGGGCCGTGTTAGAATGTCATTGCCTATGACAAAGCCAATTTTTTATTATTATTCAGTGTTTTACTTTTTCAGCAGTTAATCTAAATAAATTTATTTTTATGAAACAACAACTAAATACTTTGTATCCAGTAGATCGGCGAAGGATTCTGTATTCACCACTTGCCCGATCTTCCGCCCTTCTGTCATGTTTGTAATTCCATGCCCTTGCTGTGCAATATCAATACTTATGTATCCATTATAGAGTAATACATTTTGAACAGTTTCATAATTAGATTTTAACAAGCAAGCAGCTATGCAAACTTTTAAAAATAATTTATTTTAGTGCTTTTTTTTAACAATTTAAAATGTGTATGCAAAGCATAATACCATTGTTTTGCGCAAATACCTTACTTACAATGTAGTCAGTATTAATAGAATATCTGCATAGAATATCTGCATATAACTTCAGACTTAAGTATGATCAGTTATAATAACCAGTAAGCAAGACATATTAGCATGCGAGGTATGATAAATAGGTTTATTCTTTTATTCGTATTTAATTTAACAAACACAATCTCTTTGATTGTATTTTGAATGTTTATACAAGTTTTTTGTATGGAAAGCTTAACTAAGAAGCCCAAATGTTAAAGGGATTTGTTCACTGTTTGAGACAATCCGTTAGAGATCCGTTACAATGGTAGAATAGAATTTAGGAGAGAACAACATTTTTTCCCAGCGGGGCTCATTGTCTGTTGGAAATTCAATAGCCCAAACCACTCGACCATACTGACTGTTATATATTTGTAAACATGTTATACTTGATATAAGTGACCCAAGTGTTAAAACAAAATTAAAAGAAAACAATACAATTATTCAAAATTATGCAAATATTTTGTGTTCTTTAATCCTGTATGATTGTATGGATATCAAATGATGATAATTTATAAAGTAGCTGTACAGTCTACTCTCGTTATCTCGACATAGCATGCCTCGATTTTTTCGATATGTCTTGGTAAGCTCCCAACTTTTAATCTTCTTTATCTACATTAATAAACATCAATATCTCGATTTTTGTTATCTCAACTAATTCAATATCTCGATATAAACATTTGTCCCGAGTCTCGATTTTAAATGTGTTTTATCTCGAAGTGTGAATAACTGTCCCAGTGTCAGCAAAGGTGAGAAATGTTTTCTTTGATACTTCACTGTCGCGCTTCGCCCGGCTGCTCCCTATAACGTATATGGGGACCTTGATAATCATATAACGTACAGTGAAGTAATTAAAGCTTTTGCCGTCTAAAAGAAATGTAAATCACCGGGCGTAGATAAATTGCTTAACAAATATTTTATAGAAGCCTGCGATATTTTGGCAGGCTACATTACAACGATTTTTGACATGATTTAAATACAAGCAAATTCCACTTATCTTGGACTGAAGCGATTATAATCCCTATACATAAAAAGGGTGATTAAAATCTGACCCTAGTATTATAGAGGCATCACCTTATTTAAGTGACTTTGCAAAGTTGTTTACATGTGTACTCAACCAGCGAATAACAACATGGTGTAAAATCAACCATGTTATATCTGATGCGCAGTTTGGGTTAAGAAAAGGCAGCTCAACAATAGATGCATTTTTCATACTCCATTCAATTATTTAAAAATATGTTAATATGAATAAACGATTGTATTGTCGTTTCATTGATATGAAACGTTGCTTTGATTCCATATATTTAAATGCACTGTGGTTAAAGTTATACAAGTCCGATTTGGACGGCAAAATGTTGCGTATAATACACAGTATGTACCAGTCGGTCAAAGCATGTGTTAGACATTGTAACACATACTCGGAGTATTTTAATATAGCAATTGGACTAAGACAGGGGGAGATACCATCGCCGATCCTTTTTTCTCTTTTCGTGGAGAATTCTACTAATGTTTGCAGACGATATGGTTGTCATAGGTGAAACGCCGGAAGACCTACAACAGTCTATCGACCGTTTATATGAATATTGTAATACCTGGGGTTTGCAAGATAACATTCCAAAAACCAAAATAACAAGGAGCTATCAAAAGTAATGAGCGGTGGTTATATGGTACCGAAAACATAGACATTGTAAACAACTTTATATATCTGGGTGTAACACTTAATTATACAGGGAACTTTAATCTCAATACTAAATCTTTGAATGGTAAGGGCTTAAAAGCACTCAATGTATTGTTATCCAACCTGAAAACTTATAGTTGTAAACCAAAGGTTGCTTGGCAGTTATTTGATGCTTAGATTTTGTGTCTTCAATTATCACATACTCGTGTGAAATATGGGGTTTCTCAAAGTGTAGCCAGTTGGAAAAATTGCACCTTAAATTCTGCAAAGCTGTTCTTGGTGTCAGAAAATCAGCTTCAAGTGTAGCCGTTTACGGTGAACTTGTTAGATACCCGTTGTATATTAACAGATATGTACGTATTGTAAGATATTGGTTTAAAATAACGAGAAGCGAAAACATTATATTATGAAATATATTTGGAAGATGGTCTAATTGCCGTAGATGATAATTAATTGAACTGGTTTGGGAAGGTTAGGGACTTACTATCTAAATACGGAATTAATTATGTTTGGTCTAATAACTCACAAGTCAATGAGGTTAATTTTTTGTCTTTGCTTAAACAAAGAGTTATCGACGAATACTTACAAGAGTGGAATCAAGATATAAATGATAATAGGGTACAAATTGTATACAAAGCAATAAAAACAACATTTGTTTGAACAATATTTAGAGACGATTGTTTCAAGAAATTGAAGAACAGTGATTACAAAAATACGCATCTGTGCACATAACCTGATAATACAGACTTGAAGATATGATAGATTTGAACGAAACTTGCGGCTCTGCCAATTATGTGACAGTAATGAAATAGAAGATGAATACCACTTTTTGTTGAAATGTTCTAAATTTGCCCAAATTTGAGAAAACTACATTAAAAACTATTATAGAGTCAGTCCTAGTATGGTCAAACTCACAAAATTATCAACTACAGAAAATAAAAATAAATGCTAATGTTAGGAAAGTTTATTTCAGAAGCACTCAAGATTCGCAATCATTATATCAATAATAATGTAGAATTTATTCAAGGTATTCGTTTTATAGTTTAAAATGTATATTGAACACAATATGACATCATGTGATATGCTATATTTGAACATGTATTGTTTTTATTATATAATGATATATTATTTCATATGAATAATATATATATATGAATATGCTATATTTGAACATGTATTGTTTTAGTATATGAGGATATAGATGTTGCAATCATATTAACTGTATGTATTATCCGGTACTGTTTCGATACCTGATTTTGTGATTGTGATTCGAATGTATAATGTGTGCTCCTTCGAAAGTATAATTATTGTGATATTTTGAAATTAAAATTATTTTTATATTTTACTGATTATAGACTTTGCTGATGTATATTATACAAGTTTAACTAGAATTTGTAATTGTGCCGTTGCTACTAAAAATGTATGTGGTTTGGATGCACACTGTTATTCTCTATGCTACTTCAAATTTACAATTAATATGTTACCTTATTAATGATTATAAAAGTAGTAAAATTATGTAGCAATATACACTGTTAACATGTGATTTAAAACAAGTTTTGTTAAAGTATCTGTATAGTTCATCCATAACTATTTTATAACATTTCTGCTAAATCCACTTACTATATTCATGTATTTTGTATTTTTTGTTTTTTTGTTTAACACTAAACTGTAAAGTTTATGTGTAATAAAATTGTGTTCTGTTCAGTTCCTATAATGTGCGGTAGATAATAGATCCGTTAATTGCATCAATGACCGCACATGTCTAATGTCGTTAGCCATTAACACTTGAATAAGGCCTGTCACTTTAACTACAATTAACTGAAATTAATACACAGCCTGCTGAAAGGCCAAAAGACTAATTGTTTTTACAAACAACATTCCAAAATGAATTGAGTTATATTACACCGTTGTGAGTATTATGCCACACAGTGACGGCTTTGTTTAGACCACTTAGCAGATATTCATATGTTAAAAACAAGGTAAATTTTCGTCTAATTTTTTCTTTGAAAACGCCTCATCAGATATCTCGAGCTCTCGTTATCTCAATATTTTTTCTCGTTCCCACCGGCTTCGATATAATGAGAGTAGACTGTATTTTCATTATCAGTCTTTGTTGTAAGTGGTATTTCACTCCCATGTGATATATTTATGTTGAACTTTTATTTTATTTTTATATGTGACAAAATTTTGCAAAATTGTAATTTTGATAATCTGTCAACATGTCCCTTTAAGTATGGGCATACAACAGCTTGTCTGGCATAAAGTATTATAATTTATATCAGGAAGTTTTAAATAACTTCAAATCATCATCAGATAACCATGTTGAGTCACAGGCAGCACCTGTACCAACAGCTTAAAGTTCATTTAAAAGTAAAATCTCTTATAATTTATATGGCTGTAGGGCAGATCATTAGCGATTGTAAATTTAGGTCAGTACTTATCATGCATGTTTAAATTAAGATGCTGCAAATGATCACTATTGTGTTGCATTCAACCTCTGTGTCATTAGAGTACATGTACAAGTCAAACTAACATCCTGACATAGGTAAGATATTTTGCATCATAAAGTTTGTAATGGCTTTATAATATGTTGAGTGAATAAACAAGACATGTGTCACAGAGTTACAAATATTATTATATTATTATGGGATTTTTGATTGAGTACATTATAAATTCATACAATACAATAGTTACAGTTTTAAAGATATTGAATTGATTTCTGTGAATATGTTTGAATATGATTTCTTTTTCTACTGAATTGCAGTAGAAGGTTACTTGGAACCACATGTTTAACTTGATATTGATTACATTGTGTTAGTTACAGTCTTGGAAGTCTTCTCATGTTAAATTCTATGGTGTACGAACTGGTCCAAAACTATTCTAAACTGTCCGGGACGGTTTATAAACCGTCCGGGACGGTTTGTAAACTGTCCCGGACAGTTTACTAAACTGTCCCGGACAGTTTCTTACTTTTGAACCGCTCGTGCGTCTGTAAACTGTACCGGGCGATTTATTTTGTGGATTACAAACCGTCCGGGACAGTTTAGGAAACTGTCCGGGACGGTTTCCTGGAAACTGTCCGGGACGGTTTCCTAAACTGTCCCGGACGGTTTACAGGCATAAATTTTAGTACGGCATAGGTTCTTAAGAGGAGTCAATCAATCAATCAGAACACTCGTAACACTTCGCATTTGTGTGCCATTTCGAAAGTGAGAATTTCGTTTTTAATAACGTTTACTCGAGTGATTGTTCGATAATTTACCATTGTTACGCGAATATGGACAGAGATAGGTTTTTAGAGACTTGTCGGGATGTGTTTAATTCCATTACAAGAATTTTAGAGACAAATAGGTCCCTTGAGGTGATTAACTCTTCACTGACAAGATTGGATGCTCTGGCTAGAAATGTGAACAGAATGACCACATCATATCCCGAGTTTACACCTACTCGACATTTTCAGGGCAGCGACTGTAAAAGAAGAAGTTCGTTACCAATGTCAGAAATACTTTGTGGGCAAATACATTTATTTCGAGTACTTAAAATATTCATTTTTAACTCTGGCGTTTTTGGCAGCAATTATTCATTAAATATTTTTAAAATCATGTTTTGTCCGAGAAAAATAGCGTCGCTCGAGATGACAACGATATTACATTACGACTTGTAAAGAAAAGCATTATTGTAAGGAGTGTTCTGATTGGCTGATATAAATAATACCGTATCGGACAGTTTAAACCGTCCCGGACAGTTTACTAAACTGTCCCGGACAGTTTTAACCGTCCCGAACGGTTTATGCGCACGAACGGTCCAAAACTTTCCTAAACCGTCCCGGACAGTTTGTAAACTGTCCGGGACAGTTTAGTAATCTGTCCGGGACAGTTTAGAAACCGTCCGGGACGGATAATAAACTGTCCCGGACAGTTTAGAGTAGTTTTGGACCAGTTCGTACACCATAAAATTCACACTCAATATGCAGACTGTATGCTGACTGTATGCTTATCAGCTCTAGCTATAAATAATGACTGTGACTAAAGATTCTTAGACTAGGTGCTAATTAATAACAGTCTTGTAGAAGTAAGGAAGTAAGGTACTGTATGTTGGATGAGAGATAGATATGATTGGTCAGTGAGATGTGTGGGTGTGACTTGGCATTAAGGATCTGTATGATCGATAAATGAATGAGAGATATTATTGGTCAGTGAGATGTGTGGGTGTGACTTGGTATTAGGGATGAGAGGGTTTCAAAAGAGTGACAAGTTAGTTTATGAAGGAAGGAAGTAGAGGTCAGTAAGAGAAAAGTTAGAAAGTCAGTTACAAGTTAGAGAGACAGTTGGAAATAGGAGGGTGGAATTTGTTAAAGAAGATCTGATAAGAATTTAATAGAGTTAAGAAGGAATGCTTAAGAATGTAATATATGAAGATGGAATTTGTTGAAAATTATGTGAACTATAAATGAATAAAAGAGTAAACGCATAAAGCGAGTTATGTTATGCCATTAATAACAAGGGCATAGATTTCCCCCGGTCCGGTTACACATGTATGGTTACCCAAAATTTTGGTTGACATACTCTTTGGATGTGTTCAAACATATGTCATGGGTGCATTGGGGATATATATTACATAATACTTAAAATCAGCAAATGTTTTATGATATTTTTTTAATACATTTAATTTTGGAACACTATGGTCTGTAAAGCATTGCAAAATATTGCGAGCCATCAAGGACGATAGTTTGTTGTTCGCAATTGTCATACAGGTGCTGGCGTCTCCAGTTCCTGTTTAAACCATTTATTTTGGTACATCCTTCTTAGATTACATGATTCAAAAGCAGCCATGTCTAGATTCTTTTGCTGATATGTAAATGTGTGTAATATAAGCACCAAAACTGTTATTTTTTCAGTTGTGGGTGACACACAATGCTACACGGAAAATAAATTGAAATAATGTCATGCCAAAAACCAGTAAAGAAGTGCTTTACTTGCTTTAAATAAAAGGTATATATGGTAAACATGTAAATAGATATGATGAACTGTATTTTATGAGGGGTAAGATATGGAATGTTTTATTCAAGTCAAACGCAGGTGTTCCATTGTTCATGAAGGGGCCTTGCATGTCATTAAATAAATGATAGCATATTAACATGCCAAGTTCACAATGGTATATCTCATTTCAATTTTTAAAGAGCTTATAAGACTGACAGTGTTTATTTTGTAACATTGGTATTTCATAGAATGTATCCATGTTTGCTGTTTAATCATTTAACTTTTAATGAGAAAAACTCTGGGCTTTTTGAGAAAATACAATTCTGTACTGCCGTTTTTACCGGACAAATGCAATATTCAAAATACTTATTGATACTCTTATATTTTTTTGTCTAAATAATGTTATATATACTTCAAATTGATTTGTTGCTGTACATATTTTTTTGAAAAAAAGTTGAAGAGGCGAGCGAAAAAAAAATTGTTGTTGAAAACAACAAAATTCTGGAGCGGAGAATAAAATAAAATCACATTTCAATAGACAAATATTGCATTATCAAGAGATACTTTTATTTTACATTCAAATCAATTCTTATACAAAGAATATCGCCCTCATATTTATAGGAGTAAGTTGCATATGATCTTTGACCACGAAATTGAAGTGAGGGGCACATGTGACTCTACCTACTGCTGTATATTTGTTTGAAGTTTTTAACAGTGAAAGCTGTGAAAAGCTATACCGTGTTGCAAGCTGTGCAATAGCACTTGAAGAGAGACAATCATCAAAATGATAATGACAGACAGTCAGACAAAGGCCATGCATATAAACAATTGTGGCTACCTTATTTTAAAAGGGGAATATCGTTGGCTTGTATGATATTGTATTTTTTTGGAAATTTACGCATAACAAAGAATTTATTTGATGTTTCTGAAAAACACGGACCTAGCTGTTAAACATGTTCAGTCATTCATGTATTTTAAAAAATATTGTCCTTGTGAAACTTTTTGAACCAGCATTTAATGATTTTATGTTTATTTTTTGTTCACTTAAAATTGTGTTATAGGAAAAATTTGCATACATATAGGGAAATACCGTCCATATGCCCATTTAATGAAGAAAAAGTATTTTAAAAAACTTACGTCATGTTTCCCGATGTTGTTTGAAATTGAACATGCTTCAACGGTATCTGCTGATAGTTGCATGTTCAAAAGTAAACAAACACATTCAAATAAGTCGCAGTACGTAGAAGATGTGTTTATATTTTTAAGGGTTGGCTGCAGCAACTTTTCACCGCAATTTGTTATAACGGTCACGACAGAGAAACATGGACTGCTTGCACAGGATCAATCCTACAAACAATTACAAATCAAAGCGCTGAAGGCACTGAAGTTGTACGCTATTGCATAACCTTAGATGCTACTCAGTTTTCGAAATTATGTTATAGCTTTTTATATCACAAGTTTGAAATCACACCACCCATTTAAATGTATAAAGAGTGTGTTTTAAAGCACAGGTCAAGATGTGTGTGCACTATTTATCCTCATATTTATGTTAAAGAGATAACTTAAACAAAATGACAACAATATGTATCTTTTTTTTACAATTGGTTGCTGCACTGGCAACCTAAATCTTTATTTTTTGCGGAGAGAAAAAGTGATTTAAACTGTGAATTGTGAATTATTGGCGGATAATTTAAGTTGTGTAAAAAAGGCCGTTTTTATTGTATTTTTGTAGATTTTGCAAAAGTATTCGATAGCATACAGCATAAAAAATTGTGGAATGCTTTTGCAAGAATAAATGTTAATGGTAAATTTTTGGTTATTCTTCAATCGATGTATAGCAAGTTGAAATCATGTGTTAGAGTTAATGACAGAATGAAGGAATTTTTCCCATGTTATATTGGAATGAGACAGGGCTGTATGGCCAGTCCCATAATTTTTTTCCATGTTCATAAATGACTTAGTTACATATCTGCACTCAAAATGTGATCATGGTATATACAGTACAGCCAATGCGGAACAAACGTATTTCGCGATCCGCGGCGGCAAGGCGAAACGAGTCGATGCCGTGTCAGTCGTTGAAGCTGCCTCAGTATGCGGCAGCTAGTCGCATTTCGCCGCGAAGCTTCGCATCTGTCCGCCGAGGCATGCCGGGATTCTTGACATGATGCCGAGTCGATGCGCATCATGAAATAAAAAATCTTTTTAAAATTATTAGTTACATGTAGTTAACAAATTTTGAAAGAACAATTACAATAATAATTAAAATCATAATAAATTTATTGTGCGCGGATTGTATTATCATATACATGTAAGCATAGTTAATGTGTCTGGCCAATTAAGTTTGTTTCCCGCCCGTAGTGTATGTTTTTCACACATAAACATGGTCACGTAATTATGTTTTCGCACATACAAGTGGTCAAGGCTCCAGCATATGGTGTATTTATAAATTAATTGCATGTTGAGTTTGCTATTATATTTAAGCTGAGAAAATTAGCAGTTTAAAGCCACATCAATAATCAAGACGGTGAAGATGTATTTGTTGTTTTGTTAATTATCAGCTTATTATAACTATTGTTTGAAAATGCGTATATAAACACGTTTTATTTTGTTCATATTATACAGTTAATATCGCTACCAATTACCTGATAATCCCGTATATTCCAGTTTTAAAGCAAATGCTGGTAAATATTTACGATACATAAACATTCTCCATATTTCCTTATAATTATCAACGACATTTTGGCATTTGATACTATTTAAAAAGATGATGAAATAACGTCTAATGGGGGCGGGTTTTTTAACCAGGTTTTCCGAAGGAAAAAACTGGTTATTAGATTGGCGAATGCGGGCGGGCTGGCTGGCTGGCTGGCGGGCTGGCGGGCTGGCTGGCGGGCTGGCGGGCGGAACAAGCTTGTCCGGGCCATAACTATGTCGTTCATTGTCAGATTTTAAAATCATATGGCACATTTGTTCACCATCATTGGACGGTGTGTCGCGCGAAATAATTACGTCGATATCTCCAAGGTCAAGGTCACACTTTGAGTTCAAAGGTCATAAATGGCCATAAATGAGCTTGTCCTGGCCATAACTATGTCATTCATTGTGAGATTTTAAAATCATTTGGCACATTTGTTCACCATCATGGGACGGTGTGTCGCACGAAAGAATCACGTCAATATCTCCAATGTCAAGGTCGCCACGACTAAAAATAGATTTAAAAAAAAAAAAAAACTTACAAAGGGGGTTAATTTTGTTTGTTCATTTCAAAAGTTCAGTTTGAGTTTTCTCCCTTTATCAGATTTTTTTTCACAATGAAAACCTGGTTTTGTGACAATTTTGTCCCTTGTTTTTTACTGAACACATGATTTACGCCTGACGTGATGTTCATGTATTTATACACAACAAAATACACCCACACTTTCCAAACGACATTCTATATGTCTGCATAATTTTCGCACCCTTTTTATAAAAAACAAAAGATATTTTAGCGCTGTTTATTTGACGCTAGAATTTGCCAAAGGTCAGGTTAGCATTAAAATTCGGAAGTGCGTTTCGGATTACAAATTTAATAATGATCATTTGATAATCGAACGAAACATTAACAGTTGCGCGTAATTAATTCAACAATAATTTGTTAAAGCGCATTTTGTGCCATTTCGCTTTTTAAAACGTAAACATAATAATTATGAAACCAGCGTAAATCTTGGTTTCTACGCTACACATACATGTATGTACATGTAGGTGGATATCTTTTTTTACTCTATCTGCCGCGTACGTATGCGGCGGATTTACTCTGCGAAAGTACGCGAGGTAAATACAGACTCTGCGTCGTTGCGTGGATCGATGCTGAGTGCCACAGCGATATGCCGCGTGAAGACACGATTCGGCCGCGGCGTACTAATAATCTGGCCGTGGCGTAGCCGCGGATTTTGTTTGTGCCGCGTTGGCTGTACTGTATGTTTCTGAAGATATAAATTAGTTAATTGCATTTATGTTTGCTGACGATGTTTCCAGTTTCTCTGATACCATCATACGTCTGCAAAGGCAAATTTATGCCATTGAACAATTCTGTTAATCTGTTGATATGTAAATTAATTTTGATAAAACAAAAATCATCGTATTTAGAAATGGTGGTGTTGTTAAACAAACTGAACAATGGACATATTGTGGAGAAAATATTGAAATTGTCTCATTTTATAAATATCTTGGTGTCTATTTTACGCCAAAACTTCTTTGGTCAAAAACTCATGAAATGTTAGCACTGCAAAGTATAAAATCAATTGCTTGTATATTTCGATATTTTTTCGTTTATTTGTTCATTTATGTTCTGTAAATATTTTTAAAGTTTTTGATGCTATGATTAAACCTATACTTTGTTACGGATCCGAAATATGGGGCTATTCATAATATGTAGATAAAATTGAAAAAGTACAAATAAAATTCTGTAAACAATATTGTAATTTACCACAAAACACACCTGATATCTTAGCTATAGGATAGTGTGGTAGACTTCCTTTCCGTATAACATATATCCCAAATTGCATCAAGTTCTGGTTGAAAATTACCCATATGGAAAACCATAGATATCAGTGGTTTTTTTTTTGGCAATTTCGGGGCTGATATTCGGCCCCATTCCCCTAAAAAAAAATTTTTTTTTTTAAATAACTGTCTTATGATAAATATACAGGGCTCAACATTTATGGTTGTCCTATTGCCCCTGGCAAGTAAAAGTTGGGTCTGGGCAAGTTATTTTATAATCTAGTTGTCCGCCCGGAAAAGTGCATATAAGAACAAAGAGCATTTAATTTAGACTTTAATTGCTGTAATCATTTTGTTAAATGTTCAAAAATAAAAAAGGTTTTTTGATGTATCATTTTGGTTTATCAAACAATATGAGGTTTACAGTTGATGTGATATTTCATGTTTGGGCAAGTTGCTTTACGTTCAGTGCAAGTAGATTTTGGAAGTACTGGCCCGGTAGGGCAAGTTGGTTTTTCGGTTAATGTTGAGCCCTGATATATCTCAAATTTATTTCATAAACAACTAATAAAGTAAATAACTATAATTAATATGATTTTGAATTATTATAAAGAGTTATATTAAGTTAGTTTTTCCCAAATCAGTTAATTTAACATGAATTGCATTTTTTTCCAAAAATGGCCAGGGAAAGGCCTGATGTATCTAGGTATATTGTGTCAATATTCGTTGATAAAAATATTCCAATTTGGTCCATTTTATTGATAAAAAATGCTCACATTTTCCATTTTATCGATTTAAAAAATCCCAATAAGACTCAAAATGGCAAGGAAAACTAAGACTGTGCATGAAGGCTGAACTGTCTGAAACTAATGTTGAAAAAATCATTGGTATATATTTAAGAAATAGGACAAAGACATTCAGCTGTAAAATTTAACATTCATGCATACATGTGTTACAGGTCGATAATTGAATCATTTATAAATAAAATGTATAAATGCTTGAAATGATTTTGTTTTACTTTACATCACCTAATTTATACAGTTCAGGTCCGTCCGTCAAGTTCATCGTATTCGTAGATGTACGTAGGCGTAGGTAGACATATACAGTATCAGGTAAACTAACATCTATATTTATCTTCACCTGTCCATCTGTCCACTCTCCTTTGTTATGTTAATTCCCCTCTAGCGCTGACCAATCGTTTGTATATAACATCAATCGTTGATGCTATGCCTTGTTGATGTTGTATACGTACGATGTTGCACTCTTGATATTCATTAAATAAAAAATATTTAAATATATATTTGCAGGTAAATTGCATTAGTAACATTGTTTTGTGTTTATGTATGTTTTTAGCCATTTTCATATTGTATTTTATGTAACATGTAAGTAAGATTGATTTACCTGTGCGACCTGTATTCAAGTATTCATAACATCCATCGTCGCCATTGTTATTTATGTTTACGTTGTTTACATTGTCGTCAGGTATATATATATGTAACATGAATCATTGATGCTATGCCTTGTTGATGTTGTATACGTACGATGAACGGCATTCTTGATATTCATTAAATATATAGTATTTAAATATATATGTACAGTTAGTTGTATTTTACCTGCCGTCAGACCAGCCTAAAAGAACCAAGTACTGTAACACTGGCGCCCAACGTAGTAAAGCTGGCAGGGGTAACGATACTGTAACACTGTCCATTCATATAATAAATATCATTACATATAAGAGAGTAAATTTTTAATTTTCGCCTTTTCCTAAAAAATGACGCGTTTTTCCCATTTGGACGGGCCCCGCTACCATTCCCCTATAGGTGAAAAAAAACACTGGATATCCTAAACTGTGTTATAAAAGGTTGAAAGAGTTAGATGATGCAGGTAGAAGGATATGGGCTAGTCATATCAGAGAATTACTATGGATTTAGTCAAGGTGTTGGGCATGAAGACATTTTTATACATCTGTTCAAAACACGAATAAAAGATTGTTATCTTCAAGTATGGAAATCAAAAATTGATAATTCTCCAAAAGCATTGCATTATAATTTTTTTTAAAACGATTTGTTCTGTGAACTATATCTAAATATTAATTCGTCTTTTGTTTTAAGGAAAACTTTGTCAAGTTTTCGTTGCTCAGCGCATGACCTCATGATCGAGAAAGGTCGCCCCTATTGATTTTCAGGTCACAAGGTCAAAGGTCAAGGTCACAGGGACTCGAAATAGTAAAATGGTTTCCGGATGATAACTCAAGAATGCTTATGCCTAGGATCATGAAACTTCATAGGTACATTTATCATGACTGTCAGATGACTGCTATTAATGTTCCTCTCACTAGATCAAAGGTCAAGGTCACAGTGACTCGAAACTGTAAAATGGTTTCCTGATGATAACTCAAGAATAATTAGGTCTAGGATCATAAAACTTGATAGGTAAATTGATCATGACTGGCAGATGACCCCTATTGATTTTCAAGTCACTAGGTCAAAGGTCAAGGTCACAGTGAAAAAAACGCATTCACACAATGGCTGCCACTACAACTGACAGCCCATATTTCATTCATTGTACTTTATCCTTGGTTAAAGTTTCACAGTGACTCAAAACAGTAAAATGGTTTATTGATGATAACTCAAGAATAATTAGGCCTAGGATCATGAAACTTCATAGGTACATTGATCATGACTGGCAGATGACCCTTATTGATTTTCAGGTCATAAGTTCAAAAGTCAAGGTCACAGTGACAAAAACATATTCACACAATGGCTTCCACTACAACTGACAGCCCATATGGGGGGCATGCATGTTTTACAAACAGCCCTTGTTGTTGAAAGTGTATAATGAAAATATGATTTTAATGCATTTGTTATTTACATTTACATTTCAGAGCCGCTGCACAAAATATACTTTGTCACCCACGCATGTAGTGAATGATGTTGTTTATATTAAGAACAAGATTTCCCTGATGACATCACATCAATTTAATTGCTGTATTATGTTTTTAATATAGCCATGAGAACACCTCAGTAACTGACAAATGCAATATTCATATAGCTCTTGAATAGCCAAATAAACATATATATGTTATAAGATTTCATTTTTATGATAGGATATAATAAACCTTTAATAAAACATTGAAATAAATATGAAAGGGTATAATAAACCTTTAATAAAACATTGAAATAAATATGGGGGGTTATGACCCTTTAATAAAACATTGAAATAAATATGGGGGGTTATGACGAAAACACTCCCCGTACCCTCCCGAAAATAAAATCAGGTAGTATGTTGGTAAGTTGGTTTCAATTAGATGTTTTCACACTTAATTTGAGAATCTGAGGCCATCCTTAAAACATGTTTGTTTGGCATAACCTGACCCAGGTAAATTTGGGTGGGTAGGTAGATAGGGATTTTTGTTTGCCCCCGGATTGATAGATCGGAGGGTATATTGTTTTTGGCCTGTCTGTCTTTCTTCTGTCTGTCATTATGTCCCAAAATTTTAACCTACAGTAACGGTATGCAATAACTTTTGAAATATTGAACATAGCAACTTCATATTTGGCATGCATGTGTATCTCATGGAGCTGCACATTTTGAGTGGTGAAAGGTCAAGGTCAAGGTCATCCTTCATGGTCAAAGGTAAAAAAAACGGCGCATTGGGGGGCATTGTGATTCAACGTTCATGCTGTATGCTTGAAATACTTATGTGACAATATTTTGGCAGTATAATTATGCCTCTCTTCGAAGAAGAAGGGGTATATTGTTTTGCTAATGTCGGTCCGTTCGTCGGTCTGTCCACCAGATGGTTTCCGGATGATAACTCAAGAACGCTTGGGCCAAGCATCATGAAACTTCATATGTACATTAGTCATGACTGGCAGATGACCTCTATTGATTTTCAGGTCACTAGGTCAAAAGTCAAGGTCACAGTGACTTGAAACAGTAAAATAGTTTCCGGATGATAACTCAAGAATGCTTACGCCAAGGATCATGAAACTTCATAGGAACATTGATCATGACTGGCAGATGACCCCTATTGATTTTTAGGTCAAAGGTCAAGATCACAGTGACACGAATTATAAAATGGTTTCTGGATGTTTACTCAAGAATGCTTAGGCCTAGAAACTTCATAGGTACATTGATCATGACTTGCAGATGACCTCCATTGATTTTCAGGTCACTAGGTCAAAGGTCAAGGTCACAGTGACTCGAAACAGTTCAATGGTGTATGGATGATAAATCAAGAATGCTTACGCCTAGGATCATGAAAATTCATAGGAACATTGATCATGACTGGCAGATGACCCCTATTGATTTTTAGGTCAAAGGTCAAGGTCAAAGTGACTCGAAATAGTAAAATGGTTTCCGGATGATAAATCAAGAATGCTTACGCCTATGATCATGAAACTTCATAGGAACATTGATCTTGACTGGCATATGACCCCTATTGATTTTCAGGTCACTAGGTCAAAGGTGAAGGTCACAGTGCTAAAAAACATATTCACACAATGGCTGCCACTACAACCGACAGCCCATATGTGTCTTTGACATATATATGTATATGATATTTAACATAATGCACATATTTTGTTGAACTAGAGTGGGGCCATTTAATGAATCAATATTTAAACCAAATAAGCATATTCAATATCATCTATTTGTACTGATTTTTAATATGGCCCCCACTATAGTAGTGGGGGACATATTGTTTTTGCCCTGTCTGTTGGTCTGTCTGTTGGTCTGTTGGTCTGTTTGCGCCAACTTTAAAGCGGGTATATACGATTTTGTCAAATATTTATGAATTTATATAAACTGTGTAAAAAACTTATTATATATATATTTCAATATAAATTAAAATAAAAGTTAAGAAGAACATGTGTCGAAAAATGCCAAATAAGCCAGATATTTAATTCTGAAATTGAAAACGGCTGTACAGGCGAATTCGCCAGCATGTATACCATACATGTACGATGTGCATCTAAACTTACGAGGGGTGTTTCAGAAGTTTGTGGATTTTCGCTATAACTTTCATTTGGTAACATAAATGGACAAACAAATAGCATGTTAAGAATATTTCGTCCTTTCCAAATCTACTCTCCAAATATCATGGAAATACATAAAACAATAAATATATATCAGAGATTTAAACATGTGCACAATGCGCACACCGACGCACGTGTAACGTTTCTGTTTAACGTCAATGACGTTATGAAGTTAACAACTGTCAAATCTTTTCCACATAATCACCTCCAACGCGAATGCACTTTATGTGTCGGGAAATCCACTTGTCAAAAGTGTCTGTAAACCAGTCAGCGTCAAAAGACGACACGATTCGCTTTGCTGCAACTGTAAGTTCCTGTTTACTTGCAAAGCGAATACCGCGCAACTGTGATTTAACTTCCGGGAAGACGCGGAAGTCCATAGGGGCTAAATCCGGGCTGTAAGGAGGATTTAGGCGCTGTAACGTGAAATTTGCCTTAAATTCTGTTTATCAACGACATTTAAACCAAATTTAAATTTGCGTAACGCTCATACTTATAATAAAATACACGCGTGCGCCGCATGTCGTTACTGAGGTCTCTATGGCAACGCGTTTCAAACACGCTTTATGAAATTCATGCATTTTTTGCTTATATATAAAGTCCGTGATAATTGGTTTGTATAATATGTAAATTTCATTGACTTTTACTAGTAAACTTATAAGTTGTAGCGAAAAACCACGAACTTCTGGAACACCCCTGGTAGTTTAACGGTTTATAATATAAAGACGAATGCTTCGGTTATTGTAGGAAAATATGTACGTCACTATCGGCTCGGGGCGCTGATTTGTCTTTGCTGCATTTTATTAAATTCGGCTTTAATGTATAATTTTTCTTGCCTATTTTGTGTTATTGTAACATATTTTATCAATATATTACAATTAAACACGTGTAAAAAATCGTATATACCCGCTTTAACATTTTGAAATAACTTTTGCTATATTGAAGATAGCAACTTCATATTTGGCATGCATGTGTATCTCATGAAGCTGCACATTTTGAGTGGTGAAAGGTCAAGGTCAAGGTCATCCTTCAAGGTCAGAGGTCAAATATATGTGGCCAAAATCGCTTATTTTATGAATACTTTTGCAATATTGAAGATAGCAACTTGATATTTGGCATGCATGTGTATCTCATGGAGCTGCACATTTTGAGTGGTGAAAGGTCAAGGTCATCCTTTACAAGGTCAAGGTCATCCTACAAGGTCAAACATCATATAGGGGGACATTGTGTTTCACAAACACATCTTGTTTACATATCTTTTTGTGTGGGTACCGAATGATATGTTAAACATTACAAAACATTTTGATTCATCACGCAAGAGAGCTTGGTTTACTCAACTGTTATACAGGTGCTGCTGTCTACAGTTCTTGTTTTAACCAATTGTTTTGGTACAACCTGCTCACATTCCGTGCTTCAATGGAAGCCATGTCTAGATTTCTTTGTTAATTGTTAATACGTGTAATATAAGCAACACACCTGTTGTTCATTTAGCAGTTTTGGTGACATACGATGCTACATGTGAAGTATTAAATTGAAATAATGACATGTCAAAAGCAGTTTAACAAGTGCATAAAGCTGTTTATGAACAATGTTTATACATTATGATGAACATTTTAATAGGCATGATTACGGTAATTCTATTTACCCACACAATGTGTGAGGTGTTATGTATTTCATGTTTGCTTAAAGTCAAGCGCAGGTGTTTGGTAGCCTTGAAAGCGCATTGCGTTTTGTTAAATGCATGATAACATATTAATATGTCACATTTCATATGTGATATATATACCACTTTATGAACACACTGTATAGGAATGATTCATTTTGGTGTATATTTGAAAAAAAAGGTATTTCAGAGCATTTATCCATGTTTACTGTTTAATAGTAAAACTCTAGTCTGTTAGCAAGAAACACTCATTTCCATAATGTCATACAGGGCAAATTTAATTTCTCAAGATTCTAATTTAAAAAGTCTTTCTTGCCTTACTCTGTTTGTTTATGTGCTAAATTTAATGTTGCAATAATGAAACTTTTTTGACAAACTTGTTGTGATTTCCAACAAATTCAAGTGAATATTGTTTGATTATCAGTCAAATTATTGGCCTTGTTTTTTCCCTTTATAAAAAATATTTTCCCTGAAATGGTAAAATACAGACTTAAGACTAAGCCCAATTTTCGTTGAATTATTGTCTTTAGTCTCTGTATGCTCTGACAATATGTATAGATCCTGAAATTAACTTCTATTTTACCTACTCTCCTCCAACCTATTATGCTGGCTACTCAAGAAGTGAAAAAAGTGAACCATTCTGAGGTTAAGGTCACAGGGGAATATTACACAAACACAGCACCTAATAGCTAGAGAACCTTACAACATAGGCTTATATAGATTTTTACATGTATGTTGCCATAAGAGGTCAGCATAATAATGACACATGTAAGAACCAGGTTTAAGGTCAAGGTCACAAACCTGGGTCAAAGGTCAAAATAAGAAAATTAAAATTTTGCACTTTGTCTGGAGTATAAATTTGTCCAGCATGGATACATTTTCATATTACTTGGCTGCAAAAAATTCTCAGATTTATGAGATGGAGTGTCATAAGCAAGAACCAGGCTACTAGGTCATCTTAAATGTCTAACTCAACTTCATGAAACAAAGTCAAAGTTCATAACATAGTATTGAGCCAATTTAGGATCGTGAAATAACTGTGCTATTCAGGGCCCTTGATTGGCTGTTTTAGGGACCACAATTTAGCCCCATTCCCCCTTAAAACAGTATACTTTTTCCCCCTATTTCTGCTAAAAATTCCCCCCTCTTCCTTTACACCTATTGTGCCAGCTGGTATTGTGCTATTAACCTTTGATTACATGTATATTTATGTAAATTACATTAAACAATAGTAATTTTAAGTGTTGACTGGTTGGTGAAAAGATCTTCTAAAATTTCCCTTTTCGCCAAAATGACGGAAAATTCCCCCTCTAAGGGCACCGGACCCAATTCCTCAAAAGTGTAGCAAGGGCCCTGCTATTGTTAAAGGCACACATTTACCAAGTCCTTATGTTAAAGGTCTAGATCACAATTAAATGACAAAGTAAGAAATTAGAGAACTCGATTGAGACTTTGTCCAATGTGTACAACCTTTTTTTAATGATGAGTGTATCTTTGTGACAATTGAACTCGTTTAATTAAGTGATTTTTACCTTTGCGTCCTACATTTGCCGTGAACACAAAGTTATAGAATATGTGCATGCGCAGGACGAAATTTATGTTCAAGTTGCAAACGTGTCCCCTGTCGCATTCATTGTTGTTGCACCTTCCATACAGGGTAATATGTATGTTATCATGGTGTTCCCTCAAATATTGCATTTTGCATAATAATTAGATAATTAATTTACATAGGAACAATAAAATGTATTTAGTTAATGGTGTAGGGGTTAACATTTACATCATAAAAATAAGCACCTTGTTCCTGTATGGTGGCTGGCATGTTCTGGAGATTTCACAAAGATGTGTTCATTTCAAATTAAGTAATTCAATTTGGTAAGGAAATCACCTGTGATTTACATATTATTATTATGTAGAATTTTATACTAGGTTCAGCATTTAGTATGATTTCTTTATTTAAAAAAAATAAGGACCTGAAAGCTTTTGGAATTGTTCTTACAGTACAGCCAACGCGGAACAAACGTATTTCGCGATCCGGGGCGGTAAGGCGAAACGAGTCGATGCCGTGTCAGTCGTTGAAGCCTCGTCAGTATGCGGCGGCAAGTCACATTTCGCCACGAAGCTTCGCATCTGTCCGCCGAGGCATGCCACAATCCACGACATGATGACGAGTCGATGCGCATCATGAAATAAAAAATCTTTTTAAAATTATTAGTTACATGTAGTTAACAAATTTTGAAAGAACAATTATAATAATAATTAAAATCATAATAAATTTATTGTGCGCGGATTGTATTAGCATATACATGAAAGCATAGTTAATGTGTCTGGCCAATTAAGTTTGTTTCCCGCCCGTAGTGTATGTATTTCACACATAAACAAGGTCACGTAATTATGTTTTCGCACATACTAGTGGTCAAGGCTCCAGCATATGTTGGATTTATAAATTCATTGCATGTTGATTTTGCTATTATATTTAAGTTGAGAAATTTAGCAGTTTGAACTAAACATCAATAATCAAGACTGTGAAGACGTATTTGTTGTTTTGTTAATTATCAGCTTATTATAACTATTGTTTGAATATGCGTATAAAAAAACATGTTTTATTTTGTTCATATTATACAGTTAATATCGCTACTAATTACCCAATAATCCCGTATATTCCAGTTTTAAAGCAAATGCTGGTAAATATTTACGATACACAAACATTCTCCATATTTCCTCAAGTATCAAATACATTTTGGCATTTGTTACTATTTAAAGAGATGATGAAATAACGTCTAATCAGGGCGTTTTTTTTTTCCACTGAACACGCGATTTACGCCAGACGTGATGTTCATGTATTTATACAATACAAAATACACCCACACTTTCCAAACGACGTTCTACATGTCTGCATAATTTTCGCGCGCTTTTTATGAAACAAAGGATATTTTAGCACTGTTTATTTGACACTAGAATTTGCAAAGGTCGCGTTAGCATTAAAATTCGGAAGTGTGTTTCGGATTACAAATTTAATAATGATAATTTGATAATCGAACGAAACATTAACAGTTTCGTGTAATTAATTCTACGATAATTTGTTAATGCGCATTACGTGTCATATCGCTTATTAAAAACTTGAAAATAATAATTATGAAACCAGCGTAAATCTTGGTTTCTACGCTACACATACATGTATGCATATAGGTGGATATCTTTTCACTCGATCCGCCGCGTACGTATGCGGCGAATTTACTCCGCAAAAGTACGCAAAGTTAATACAGACTCGGCGTCGTTGCGCGGATCGATGCTGAGTGCCACGGCGATACGCCGCATGAACACACGATTCGGCCGCTGCGTACTAATAATCTGGCCGTGGCGTAGCCGCGGATTATGTTTGTGCCGCGTTGGCTGTACTGTAGCTACGAAAGTTCAAGAGAAATGCAGTTTACATCAATATAAAATATAATCGCGACATATGCTCATTAATATTTATATGAGTAATAATACATGTAAATGAAAACAAAGACCCTGGTCAGAGTCATTACTTGGTGCTTTCAGTGTTCAGTAGTAACAGTTGAGAGATTGTAGTTGTGAATGAAAAATAACCAGTTGGAACAACATATAAAACATATAAAACTCAACGATTTTAAGTGCATTGGGAAGATAATTGTCTAAGCTTTTATTACATTTTTATATCTTTATCTGTGGGAACAAAACCTGAGTTTTGTGAAGGAAAATGCCATACTTGTATGAGAACTTTCCTGGCTTCCTCTAGATTAGATATTTGATCATCTTGCTTTTTATTTCATCAAATTAATGGCCGGGATACTGCTACAAATTTGTATTTTGAGTGGGAAATTCACTTTGAAGGCAAGCTAAACTTCCCCTAATAATAAATACAGCGTATCTTTGTCAGGTTTGCAGAAATGATATAGTTTGATGTCATATAGATCATGTGTTATTGCCACTTTAACAAAAGTCATTTAATCCACATGAAATTTCAGCTAAGTAACCAGTTTATGTGATTTGCATTTTAATCGCATGTTCATGTCAACTTGTTGTTATTGCCATCAGCTTTATAGTTTATTGTACATTGATATCATATTTCTTTGTTTTGTATTCACTTGTTTGAGAAATGGCTGAAATGAGGAAACGTCAGACTTAAAGCCACACACCTTATTTTGCATAGTAAATTTAAGTATACATAAGAAACATATGTTATGTACATTTTGCCAATTAGAATATATCTGGTGGTCACAAGGTAGAAATCCATCTTTTTGCGCTTTAAAACTTAAACATAATCGCGTTTGTCGAAATGGACGTATACATTTAGAAATCCTACTTTCGGTTTTAAAAGCAGTACCGTTTGAAAAATTATAAATTACTTGCTAACATGGCTATCGATTTGATGTTATCTATGCCAATTAGAACATATCTAGTGGTTACAAGGTAGAAAGCCGTCTTGTGTGCTCTTTAAAACTTAAAAATAATCGCGTTTGTTGAAATGAATGTCGTATATGTCTAGAAATCCTACTTTTGGTTTTAAAAGCGGTACCTTTTGAAAAATAATAAATTACTTGCCAACTAGGCTATAGATTTAATGACAATTTTGCACACTTTCAAATTGCATCTATATGTACTGATTAGCATGCATTTCATTTCAAAGTCAGAGGCAAGGTGTTTGGCTATAATCCAAAGCATTAAGTTGGCTATAATCCAAAGCATTAAGTTGTCCACCAAAAATGGACGTAATACAGTTTTACATTTATGCTTACTTGGCAATCATAAGAGCTTAATGAGCCAGATTGTCTTCAAACAAAGATGGTATTACTGTAACGGTCACAAAGATGTCTTGGTACAGCTCTGGTTCAGTGTTCAAGTCCTGTATGCAAATTACAAATTAGTCTACTTAATTATTGCACATAGCTTGTTTTAAGGAATTTATGGAAAGAGGTTTTATCCTCTGTATTACACTTGCTTTTGTTCTTAATATTTTGTTATGCATTTCATTTTCATTCTATGTGATTCAACTGATAGATGAAATTTACACATTCCAAAGCAGGGTATTTATCATAAAAAGAAATATGATATTCCTGTGGTAACTAGATTCACATTTATAATAATAATTAAAAAAACATTTTGTAACCATATCAGCTATAATCTCTTTTCAGTCAAATAGAAACTTAACTGCCATGTCATGTGATGCCATTAAAGAAATAACATTGTTTGGTGTTAATATGATACAATGGACAACGTCTGTAATATAATTCTGATATCACATACCACATCAATTATGTTACTTCGTGGGTTTATTTCAGAGGGATAGCATATTTTATGTTTGCGTTTTATTGCTCTCAGGTGTTCAGTAGCCAGGTAGGCGCCTTGCATATCATTAAAAACAGGAAAGGATCTTAAAATCTCACATGCAAATGTTATATCACTTTTCACATAATTTATTGTCACAATGAAACATGTTTGTCTATATTTATGTATTTGGTATTGCAGGGTATGTTTTTATCAGCTTTAGTGATAGCTCTAGTCTGTTTACTCTATACACAAAAACAATCTTAGTGAGAAAAGACCGAATCAAACATGCATTATTTCTGTAATAATGTTCTATAATGGAAAAATAAAAAAATCTTGATTATTATCTAAATTTTCTTATTTTGTATTTGTTTGTATAAAACCATGGCCACATGATGATGCTGTGATAGTCATGTGATAAACATCTTACCAGTTCACACGTCGGTCTAGTGATCTTGGTGTAGTCAAAACTGAAATCCAGAACATTCTGAAGCGAAAACGTGAGATATTGGACAAGTACGAGGGGAACTTTAACTCTGAAAGTAAAAACCCTGAGCGTGAGTCGGATTACGCGTCAGAGAATGAGTTAGTTCATAAGTGGTTTATGGACGCTAATCACAAAACTGTGTTTTCAATCCTTTATTACATTACACATGCATTAGTTTTCACACATTTAAACAATAGAGCACATACATAGATAAGGTACCTGTTAAAAGCCTAAACTAGCATGTTTGCAAAGTTTAAATCCACCCTGCGAATAAAGACCACCTGTGAACAAAGATCACAATGATCAAATCCATTGAGTGGTCTTTATTGGCAGGTTGGACTGTATATCAATGTGCTCTCAATGTGCTATCACCTACCCCATGTAATAATTATAGTACTGGCAAATTACTGCATACTCTATTGTTATCATTATTTTTATGCCCCCCTTCGAAGAAGAGGGGGTATATTGCTTTGCTCATGTCAGTCTGTCGGTCGGTCTGTCGGTCCGTCCACCAGGTGGTTGTCAGACGATAACTCAAGAACGCTTGGGCCTAGGATCATGAAACTTCATAGGTACATTGATCATGACTTGCAGATGACCCCTATTGATTTTGAGGTCACTAGGTCAAGGTCACGGTGACCTGAAATAGTAAAATGTTTTTTGAATGATAACTCAAGAACGCATATGCCTAGGATCATGAAACTTCATGGGTAGATTGATCATGACTTGCAGATGACCCCTATTGATTTTGAGGTCACTAGGTCAAAGGTCAAGGTCACGGTGACCCAAAATAGTAAAATGGTTTCCGGATGATAACTCAAGAAAGCATACACCTAGGATCATGAAACTTCATGGGTAGATTGATCATGACTCGCAGATGACCCCTATTGATTTTGAGGTCACTAGGTCAAAGGTTAAGGTCACAGTGACCCGAAATAGTAAAATGGTTTTCGGATGATTACTCAAGAACGCATACGCCTAGGATCATGAAACTTCATAGGTAGATTGATCATGACTTGCAGATGACCCCTATTGATTTTGAGGTCACAAGGTCAAAGGTCAAGGTCACGGTGACCCGAAATAGTAAAATGATTTTTGGATGATTACTCAAGAACGCTTTTGCCTAGGATCATGACACTTCATAGGTACATTGATCGTGACCCGCAGATGACCCCTATTGATTTTCAGGTCACTAGGTCAAAGGTCAAGGTCACAGTGACAAAAATCACTGAATGGCTGGATAAATTTCGCGGCTTTTTTATAATGGTAATGTTCATGATCTTCTACACAGTTAATGAGCTTTTTATCCCCTGCCATAGGCGGGAGATATTGTTTTGGCGTTTTCCGTCCAGAGCCATATCTTGGAAGTGCTTTGGCTGATTTCATTGAAACTTGGTATGAGAATATATATGTATAAGAGGATGATGCACGCCAAATGGAATCATCTGTTAATAACGTGTTATGGCCCTTTGTATCTTGTAAAAAATGCTTTTTAATATAAGCTTAGAGCTTTATCTCCATTAATTCATGAGCCAGAGCCATGAAACTTGCCATAGTTGTTCTCAATCATCTGGGGATGCTTCACATTCAACACCCATAATCCTAGGGGCTAAGGTCAAGGTCACACATTGAGGTCAAAGGTCACAATTGTGATGAATTATTCATAATGTAGTCATTCCTTTTCTATGCATCAAGGGATTCTTTAATAACTGTCCACAATTGTTCTCCATTATCTAGCTGAGTGTCAAATATAAAATCCAGGTTGCTAGGGTCATGGTCAAAGTCACACACAAAGGTCAAAATCACACATTTTGATTACATATGCCTTATTTGTTAAGGATTCTACCATACTAAAATGGATTCTCAAAATGTCCTGATGTAATTGTTCTCAATTATCAGGCAGTGCAAGACCTATGTGTTTTTTTAACAAAGTCAAGGTCACACATCAAATGTCACACATTTGTAGAAATATTTATTCAGTGTTCGACAAATCCATTGCCCGGAGCCCGGGGGCTACCGAAAGTTTTCATCGGGCTACTGAAATTTTCCAGCTGACGCTGCCGGTTTATTGACAGACATACGTAGAATAAACACCCCCTGCGAAAAATTCAAGAACTGTTCTTGATTAAGTTCTTGAACATGTTCCAGAACAGTTCAAGAACATTAAATGGCCGTTCTTGAATTATGATTTCCAGAACTAAGTTCAAGAACTTGTTCTAGAACAGAATTTATTCTGGAACGAGTTCTTGAACATGTTCCAGAATGAGTTCTTGAACATGTTCCAGAACACATTCTAGAAAAGTTCAAGAACCAATTCCAGAACTTAAAATTTTTGAACTTCGTTCAAGAACTTGTTCTAGAACAGAAATCAAAAGACCTCAGCGAGCTCAAATTTCTTAAACAATAATCAGTTAGTTCTTAAATTTGTTTCAGACCAGTTTTGGAACATTAAATTGAACTTCTTTGGTTCATTTTTTTTTTAACTATAGCCCATATAAAAAAACACTGCTTTTCTAGTGCAAATCTTAAATCACCTTTGACCCAAAATGGATGTGGCAGGTAGAATTCATATACATATGAATTTTGTCGGTTAGCATTTTCATTGAAGAGCAAATGTATTACAGTAAGTTAAAGACAGCAAGCAGGCTATTATATTACGATCCAAGTTAAAAATTATGACAGATAGACAGAATGACACACCAAATCCGAAGATTTTTTATATGTTGCTTTATTCAAAAGGCTTATAGGTCAAGTCAGACTGCTCCATTTTTCTCTCTTCTAAGAACTTTCTGTAAGTTTTCAAATTTTTTTTGGAAACTTTGCTTATCATATGAAGTGTATTTTAATACTAATGTTTCCAGTTCCTTAAATTTGGTATGATCTAACTGGGGTTTCACATTGTCCATACATTTGATAGTTCGCTTCCCTGTTCGGGTGCAAGACACCAATTCTTCCTGAGTGAACTTGTATAAACATAAATTTTTGAATTTGTTCTGATCCCCAATAGCCTTGCCTACAATGGCTTCAACATCTTGTTCACAGATTGCCTGGCACGGCTTAGTTTCAAGTATCGAATCAGCCTCCTTTTTTGACACACTTCCCTGTCCCTCTTTCTTCTTTGCCAACTGCCCCGTCCTGTACGCTTTTTCCACCACTTGTTCTGTCTTAGAGTTAGATGCTTTATCCTTATCCAACTCTGAGACCCTATCCTCGAGTTTCCCTAATTTTCTTCGAAGGCTACGAACATCTTCCTCCAGTCGTTTTATTTTATTTCTGAAAACATAAATTATTATCTGCAATAAGTTTGATTTTAATGATTTTATTCCTTACTTACTCAATAATGTAAGTTGTGCATGTGTTTGGTCAAAATCAGTACAAGTGCTGTCAATAAGGCTCGATGGGTCATTGTCAGCTCGGGTTCTACTTACATGTACACGGAGTACTCTTAAGTATACTTACATGTACCCCAGGTATGGTAAACAGGGTTTTTTTTGGCCCGATTTTATAGCCGAAATTCGGCTATGTTCCCAATCCCAAAAAGTATACTTTTTTCCCAAAATGTGGCAAAAAATTCCCAATTTCCAAAAAAAAAAAAAAAAAATTTTTTTTTTTTTGTTTTTTTAGAAAGAAGTGTCTTATGCGTATTTTATCTAAATTTTAATTCAATTACATCTAACAAAGTTTTGTATGATTTTGTTCTTTTAATCTTAATGATAATAAAGTGTTATATCAAATTTAGTATTTCCCTAATTAGTGGACTTTTCGTGTGGAAAAAAAGGCTAATGAATTAATTTTCCCAATTTCATGAAAATGCCGATAAAATTCCCAATTCCAAAGCCATGGGCTATCTTCCCAAAAAGTGGAAAAAAAACCCTGGTAAATATACTTAAACGTACCCGGGAAATTAAACGCTGAATCGGTGGTTTTTGGCTATTTTATTGAATTAATAATATTCACATTTATGTCCATTTTCTGTGAAATGACCTCTATATTATCGAAACTCGCACTCAAAAAGCATGTTGATGCAGTTTTGTTTTTTTTAAAGAGAAGTTTAAGATAATCGGTAGCGCGTTTTAAGAAATAGGATTTTGGGCGGGAATACAGCTCGGGCACAGTCTATTATCGACCGGGTATGATTAAGAATATTTACCGTACCAGGGGTACATGCAAGTATACTTAAGAGTATCCGGGGTACATGCAAGTAGTATCCGAGCTGACAATTACCAATCGAGCGTCAATAAGACATTTTTCCCAGCTTTTTTTTTTGACAGACGGATGATGTTGAAGGGATCCCAGAAGGTTGCAACTACCCTGTAGAAGGAGACATAAAAAGAAAAAACAAGATTAAGTTTCTTGACATATCTTTAAAAGAAATGTTTTTGCTGCTGAATAAATGGATTTAGATCACAGGGGTGACCTAATGTGTGGGTTTCTAACCAGAACACTCAATATACTTGGTAGAAACTGGCAACTACTTGACTTGAAACAACGAGTCAGAACTGGTGCAGCTGATTTTTCTTAAACATTTAAGCCTGAGAGTAGCTTTCAAACCAGGCATATATATTGTGATGAAATTAAACCGTACCCAGATGCATCTTTTCTGTTTGAACCAACCCTACTGCTTAAATACTGGCTGCTTCCTGGAGTCCCTGTACAGATAAAGCAAACACAGTTTGTGCAAGAAGTATTTTTAAGGCTTGATAAAACACATTACCAGCAGTGAATTTATACTCTCCCCCCCTCCTTGACAAATAATGGTTATTTCTAACTACAGTAACTGTACAGAAAATACTGCACTTCAGGGTTCGACACTAAGGCACGTCCGACAGACATTGTCTAGTAAGATCGGCGGTTGGGCTAGTAAAACTGCGGGCTAGCTTGTCTGACTGGTAGTACATAAATTAAAAAAAATATATACTGATTCATATAACTATAAATAACTGCTGTGAAAACCTTTACTTTTAATGTGTAAAATTACTCTTGTATACGTTATTTACATTAAAACAAAACTAGTATATTTAAATAAACGCAGAGCGTTCACATGATTCATCGCTATTTTTAGACGCAAAGGAGAGCTTCCTGCAGAAATTGCTTGTTTTAATTGGTCAAGTTGTCATGAATATTAATGATTTTCTGCAGTGTCGTAAAACTGTAGAGCATGATTTTACGACTTCTATCGAAAATCGGTATCGTCAATGTAAACATTTTTGCGTAGAAGACAAGATAATGTAATTTAAAGAATGGCTCTGTTCAAGTTCGGATTTTTGTCCGACAAATCAGTTAATAAAAAAGAATCCGACGCTAAACTGACATAAAAAACGTAAATATGAATAAACACGAAAACGTCCATTTTATCCTAGATGGAAAATCGAGTCAGTTCCCATGGCTTGAATTTGACGAAGAAAAGCAAAAGAAGGGTTACTTTATTGTTTTACTCTATGCATAAAAAAATCTGGTGTTCACTGATAAATCCTAATTAAACAGTAACATGACACAATTGGATTTGCTATGTCATTTATGGTCTAGTAGACATCAGGTTCGGGCTAGTACATTTTAAAAGGAGCTGGTCCAACAGTCTTGCTGTAAAAAAAGTTAATGTTGAACCCTGCACTTAAATAAATCATGGTATATATATTGACATAGCAAAAAAAATAATACATTGAATAGCAAAGAAAACTTCACCAAATTATGGCTTGATAGCATAAAATGTATCAAGCAAGTCCACAGTAAATCAGCCAATTTTCACAGCTAAGCTATAACAATTAATGTTATATATTATGATATTAGCTCAGATACTTTTTGAGATAAAGCTTCACACGAACTTTTTAGACAGACATATGGGTAAAGGTGAATCTAAAAGTCTGACCCCCCATCAATTTTTGGGGGCACAAATATGCCAATATATTTTTAGATTACCTTCAAGCTTCAAAACTTTCCTTGCTGAGTGAGGCACGATTGGTGAACCCTCTGACCTTTCCAGATGTCTTTTCTTAGGAGTCACTGCAAAGAAGAGATCAAATGTTTACAATATACAAAGCATGTGCAGCCTTCGAATTAGCCTATAAGCCTGAGTCGATTCTTGGGTCGGTCGGTCGATCCTAAATGCTTGTAAATAGCCCGACTGGTCAATTAAATATTTGAGCGTACAATTGTAAATAAACTGAAAAACTGTAACTACTATTATATCAATTACCCGATACATATGCGTTTTTAAGAGTCACAATTTAATTCGCTATAATTATCGGGTAAATGCCTTAAATGACGTAAGTTTTAAAGAATTGCATGAACACATGCGGCCACCATACAGATAATTTTTAAACATGATAATAATTGAATATGCATTAAAATAAAACCAAACATCGGTCAAACTGATTAACCCTTTGCATCCTGGGTAATTTGTTGTCTGCTAAAATGTCGTCTGAATTTTGAATGTCTAAAATTAGCATTTTCTTAAAAAAAAATCAAAGAATACTATCAGAATAGCAAACAGTTTGGATCCTGATGAGACGCCACATTCTGTGGCGTCTCATCTGGATCCAAACTGTTTGCAAAGGCCTTCAAAATTCCGTTCCAGCCCTTAAAGGGTTAATGGAATCATTGAATGAGAACATGTGTAATAATAAAGTTACATCAAACAGCATAATTATCTGGTGCATTTTGTATATTAAAAAAACATTTCATAAGGAAACAGAATACCCTTTATTACTGTAATCACATGCACCAGTTTTCATTAATGGAAGTAGATTTTCTGATTGTTAATAACTATTTTGGTGTTCCTGGCCAAAAAAAGTCAACAAATTTATATTGACCTCTTCAGGCTATTGAACATGTCTTCTGGCTATTCAAAATTCCATCTGATTAGCCCTATGGGCTATTGGGCTAAAATATTAAGCGTGAAGACTGCATGTGTTTTAAAAATCATTAAAAATTAAATTGAATCAGTTTGAAATGCTTACATTTTTATATGTTTGACATATGATTATCATGTACATTTGAATTTAGGTTTCATGATGTTAAACATTCTTGGAATGATAGCTGTAATAAAATATGAAAAATTTACCATCAGATGTCACAGATTTCCATGGGGAGCGCCTCAGAGGCACTTCAGATTTTTCTGCATTGCCTTCCAGCGATTGTTTTCCTTCTTCATAAAGATCAGGATGTCCTAAAAAATCTTATTTATTTAAACATGGTTATCTCACATTTTCTTTGTTTTAGGAAACTTAGCGCAGCTAATTCAAACTGTTGTCAATACAGTTTAAATAATCATCAGTCAAATTGTTCAATCAATACAAATACACTTTGTAAACCATATCCAGCAATATCTAGCTATAAGCTAATAAATTTTAGTGCTTACTTATCTCTTCAAGTTCACAAAATTTGTCCGTGGGATCTGCAGTTAAAGGCAGGATTTCACTCTTTAACCATTCTGTCATTTCCTTTTTGCCTGAAATGTGATAAAAAATGTGGGTCGGTAGGTAGGCTTTTTTTCCTCCTTTCCACAACACTTAATTGAATATTTAACTCAATGAGAACTTATTTTCAGGTATCAGCAGTGTGAAATGCATGACGACATAGTACTAACTTTCAGATATAGTTCTTAACAAGAAGATGTTTGATCCAGATTGTCTTTATCTGTAAATTACTGTACAAATAACTATTCTTTGAAAACTAAAGACTGCATTTTGAATAAAGCATTTATTGACTAGAATGAATGCAAATTAAACAAACCTGATTTACAAAAATAACAGTTCTGAACGATTCAGACGCTTACCGCAGTTGCGTAAATTTTGGACATAAAATTCGGATGCGGATTTTGTAGATAACAAAAATACTTTTGTCTTGATCTGTAAATTACTGTACAAATAAATATTCTTTGAAAACCAAAGACTGCATTTTGAATAAAGCATTTATTGACAAGAATAAATGTAAATGAAACAAAACATTAAGTAACAAAAATAACAGTTATGAACGATTCAGACGCTTTCCGCAGTTGCGTAAATTTCGGACATAAAATTCGGATGCGGATTTGTAACAGAAAAAACTTTTGCGTCGGAGATTTAAAAACAGGGTCGGTCGGATAACATGAAACAAGACTTCTGTTTTAGGTCAAATTGACTTACCCCCCACGTTCAATATGCGGAATTTCCAAAGGCCTGGAAACCCAACGAAAACAGAAAGCCCACACATTCCAGGTTTGTACTCTTCTTTTGGCAGTTTTGGCTCAGTAACATACTTCAAGTTGTGTACAGATATCCTGTTTCCATCAGTTAACCATCTCATCACCGCAAACTTCTCGTTTTTTTGCACGTTTATCGCCATTTTTTGTACGTTTTGTGTGGTTGCAGACGAATTGTTTCTTTGCGCCAAAATAACGATTCAGCATTAGCAAATTTCATTGGGCGGATAATATCGAACAGCCAATCATGCGAGGTCTTGTTTAGCTGTGATATAATGTAGATAACCTAAACGCTGACTGGTTGTGTGGGAATCGATTGACCAATAGAATGGCCGTTTACGTAAATGCTTTGGCAGATATTAAAATATGGCTGCCAAAGAGGAAAACTTCCAGAAAGTTATTGCTGGCGAAATTTTAAAATACAAGTGTTCATTGTGCTCGCGCCAGTTAAGCTCGAAACAGAATAAATTGCATCATTTGCACAAAACACACGACCTGTGTAAGCTATTTTTCTTCTTTCCTCTATTGAAAGTAAAACTTGTTAGGATTTTTGGTTTCTGGTCAACTCGTCCCCTAATTCTTCATCGATTTGGTCAACTCGTCCTCGAGTCAACTCATTCCCCAGTCAACTTGTCCCCTATACAGTATGGTTTTTGTTAATGTATTTCAGTAGAATCATATAGTTAAGTGCGGAAAGCAGATATTTAATGCAATGAGCATTGAAATTCGAAGCCATTTTTTAGTTCAGTGTAAACTATCATGCTATTGTTTATATTTGAATAAGAACAAAAAGGACCCCCATTTAAATATTTTTATTTCAATATTAATTTTAATTCTTTATCCATTTATCATATTTAATGAACATTATTACTGATCACAGAAGAAAAAAATCACAAATATAATATATTTTTCGATCATATGATTCCTATGAAAAGTAACTTCGAATACATTGCAATTATATTAATTTTTTGTGTTTTTGACTTGGGTGACCAGTTACCAGACTTTTTATATTTTTCGAGGACTGCTCTTCACAGTCGTCAGTAATGGTGATAGCTGGTCTTTACGTAGATTTTCCGATGTGAAGTCATGTTGATTTAATTATACTAGACATACGAAGATAAATATTATGATGAAATGAAAGCAGTATTTTAGCCAAATAATATCAATGAAAGCTGAATATTTTGCCTGCCCTTGGGCATATTATACAGCAAATTAAAATTTCGACATTCTCTGCTTGGAATCTTTGAACTTACATACACATTATATTTACAGCCCCTGTAAAACGGCAGAGGAAATTGTATCTAGATAATAAAGATTTGGACATTCCTCAAAGTACATTACGTAGATGGAAAAGACAGAAAATCCAGACAGCCATCCACAGTTACGAACGAGATCTGCTTCTGCTCAAAGCAAATATAAATTTTGAAAGTCAAGGTAAGGAAATTAAATTGAAAAATTTTTACTTTATGTTTTAATGGGCTCTTCATTCTTTTTTTTGGGGGGGGGGGGGGGGGGGGGGGGGGGGCGGCTCTCCTCAGTCTTTTTACATCGATTGTCATGCTGCGGTGGTAAGCTTTTGTTATCATCTGACCATCCAGAGATAAGTACTTTTACTAACCTGTCCTTATAAACTGATGGGCCATTTATTGCCAATTTTAATAGGAATATTTATTTGATTAAGCATTACCAAAGTTGTTCAAAGAATTTTGATCTATAATAAGTCCAGTGGATATCTTGGTATGCTAATTTGTTGAAAAAGATGACAACTTAGAGTCTTCCTTCTTTGTAACATAGATAAATATAAACTAAAGAGTAAATACTTCTAAAAGTTCTGTTATTTTAGGTTTGATTTGGATCCCTGAAATTCTTCTTGTTTATCATAGTGTCAAATTCTTTTACTGAATATTTCTAATTTTAGGTGTGGAAACACAAAAGTGTGATTCAGAAGCTTCTTCCCAGGAGTGTAATGTAGAAACTTCCTCCCAGGAGCGTGATGTAGAAACTTCTTCTCAGGTGTCTAATGTAGAAACTTTTTCTCCGGTTTCTGATGTAGAAACATTGACAGCGTTGTTAGTGATACAGATAGTGATTTACTATTCAGTAATAATAGTGGGTGCTTATCTGAATTGTCAGATGCTGGATCTAATTCTACAAATTCAGAATATATGTCAGATTTCTTCCATACAGATAAAGAAATATCAGATATAAATACTGTTTCAGCTTCCAACTCTGACAGTGATTTATCTTCTGATACAGTCGCAATATTCATCATTCTCCGACACTTCTAATGTTCTTTCAAAAGATCAGAATGACATGTTGACAAATGAACTAGAGGCATTACAAATAATGTCTTGTTTTCGTCGTCACAACCTGACCACCAGTGCTTGCAAAGACATAATTAACACAGTGAAATCAGTTTGTAATGATTCAAAGAATGCTCATGTGCTAAACTACAATTACTTAATGACCTTTTTTGACTCAAACCCACTGAATGAAGTTCATTATTGTGAAGTATGCTGTGCAGTGTTTCCAAAGGACCTAGATATATTTCAGTGCTGCACTATTAACTGCGAGGGTTTGCGTTACAAAGGCCCAAGATCGAAACAGAACAACAAGGATAGACAGCCTAGAAAATGCTTTATCATACATGTAGCTTGTAGCTATGTTTTATATGGAGATAGTAATGTGGGATGTGTTGCGTATTTTGTTATCAATTCAGATTCAGGTGTAGTTTATGCAGTTCTTGAAAAGTATGACTCTTGTGAAGATGTACAACTTTCTCAGTTACCTGCTGGAAAACATCTTGTCACTATAACAGCCACTGGTATCAAATATGTGATTCCTGCTGACAGTTTAATTGATACGCTTGTGTACATTAAAGTCTGTCCTGAAGTTAGTGCATGTATTTCACTAATGCCCAGCACCAATGGACATGCCATCTTTAAATAAAAATTTGCATCACCTGCATTGTGGTTATCATACGAAATGTCAAATAGTTTGTACAAGCTTTATCATAAACCTTTACCTTTTAATATTAGAAAAACTGATCGACTTGGGATTAAAAAACACTGAGAGTCACAGTATTTGTCTTAAAAATAACCTTAATTATTGAGTGGAGTTTTGAGTAAAAGACCCAGATCTGAAAATGTACATCTTTTTGTTTTCAATGTCCTGTTTCAGCAAAAACAAAGTAATGTACACCAACTTATTAATATTTACATAAAAATTCAACACAATGGTTCTTAAGGGAAATATTCAACACAATGGTTCTTGAGTCTCAGGGTCACAACCTAAAGATGAAAGAATCTGTAGTTCCAGAATTTATCCTGAAAAGTTCTAGAAGAAATATTTGACCATGATAATAACAGTTCTAGAACTAATAGCAGTTCTTGAACCAAATTCTTACAACTTGATGAACATTTAAAGAAAAAATCTTTGTTCTTGAACAGTTCAAGAACTATATCTGTTGTTAAATTACTGTTCAAGAAATAATAGCAGTTCTTGAACCATGTTCAAGAACATTAATTCCTGTTCAAGAACAGTATTGTTAGTTCAAGAACTACATAAGTTCTTGAACATACTGTTCAAGAACTAATACAAGTTCTTGAACCATGTTCAAGAACATGAATCTTTGTTCAAGAACAGTGTCGTTAGTTCTAGAACAGTTCTAGAATGTTCAAGAACGGACTGTTTGTTCTTGAACATTTTTCGCTGGGGACGCTGACCATGTGTTTGTACACTGTGTATTGCTTATAATCTGATAACAAAGTGCAATCAATTATCTAATCAGTCACCGATCACTTGCGGTAATGTCGATTGTAACAGTGTATTTTAATCATCCAATCAGAATCAACATTTGTCGTCTGCTAATAATATAATGAGAGCCGGTTGGATAGTTGGCGCACATGATGCAATGTCATTTCGCAATTCGGAATTCTTTGTTTACCGCAACAATGAGTAATAGCGACAACGTTTTTGATGTCGTTAAATATCCAAGGACGCCGAACATTAAATAAATCAAAACAATAGCGGATTCTTTAAAACGGTAATGAAACCGAAAATTAATATTAATTACAACATTGTGAACGCAGTTAACACCTGCTAATTAGTTTGCATTGTCAATTAATAATTGGATTAATCAACTGTTAATCAATAATCCCATATATGCCCGATTTTTTTTTTTTTAAACCAAATTACGGGTGGGTAATATAGACGATAAGAGTCATAAAAACAAATGCTTGAAATGTTCGAAAGTGTCAAATGAATTTCGGCATATGGTTCTAAATTAAAGATATGATAAAATAGGCTCCCAATCATGACCGTTGTATTGCAACATGCGTTAATCACCTGACACGGTTTGCAAGCTTCGTGCGGGTCATCTGGGGTCAAAAACTAGGTCACTAGGTCAAATAATAGAAAAACCTTGTGTAGACAATAGAAAACTCAGTTTTCATCCAATCTTTATAAAATTTGATCAGAATGTTTATCTTGATGAAATCTGGGTTGGGATTGTATTTGGGTCACTTGGGTCAAAAACTAGGTCACTAGGTTAAATAATAGAAAAACCTTGTGTAGACAATAGAGGTCACAGTTTTCATCCAATCTTCATGAAATTTGGTCAGAATGTTTATTTTGATGAAATCTGGGTTGGAATTGTATTTGGTTAGTCAGGTGAGCGATTCAGGGCCATCGTGGCCCTCTTGTTAAATTTTATTGGAGTACAATTATTGTTCATAAACCTGTTTTGAAATTCAGACTACTTCATTAACTTCCACAATGGTTCAGTTAACAGAGTTTTTGATGTTGGTTAATTATCTGTACAGAATTGCAAATATTTGTTGTATGGCATTTAGGAAGTCAGGTATTTTGTAACCCCTCTACAGGTGTAGGTTATAATGAACAATCTGACATTTGATTCAGCACATCCTGCTATGTTTCAGTACTAAAATACTTTGTGAGTACAAAAAAGTGTAATTTTATATGAATAATGTTAATTTATGCAGTTTTGCAGACAATTGATTAAATATGGCATGCAGTATTAAATTGAAGTAAGTGGAATGTCAGTGAAGTTGTTTTTTTAATTTCCATAATTGCAATGTATCACATGACAAGGTTCCTAAAATATATTCTTCCCTTAATTTTATTGTGTATTCATCATTTCAGCAATCTTCTACATATATATGACAAACAACATTGTCCCACAGCATATCTTTTACAGATCTATAGAAATAATATAAATAATTGTGAAATAAAATGGGTGACATTTTAAAATTAAAATTTTAGATTAGTCTATTTAATGCAACATAAAAAACTAATATAAATTGCATGTGTTTTGCAATTAAAACACATTTTTATGTTCAACTTTCTATAACAATCAGTTTCATACTATTATATCAGTAACTTGAAAATTGGTAAACACAGATGAAAGAGGGATGTTGACTGTTTTTCGTTGAGATTTAAAGCATATATGAAAACAAACCTTATTCTCTCAAATACTTAATAATCAAGCAAAACAATCATTATGAAATCACAATAAATATCCCAAAAAACATATATTCACTATCAATAAAGTATATTAGAGTCTGTTTTATAAAACTCATTCAGTAATGCAACAGATAGCTAATAACACCAACAGGTAAAGTAGGGCGACAGATAAGGATCGATTTAGCATTCTTACGGTTTGTATTTGACTTAAAATGAATAGAATTAAAAAATAAATTGTACTTTAACAAGGAAATGGGAAAACAACTTGATATTGATTCTTTGTCATATAAGTTGTACCGCTTCACTCCATATCGCATTTGATTTGAATTAGTTTATAATGTGAGCTTTAGTGGGGCCGTAATATTTGTAGAAAATTTATATAGACCCAGGTTCGGGCCGGTGTCAATTAAAAAATTTGCTTCCATCCTAAAATGCTGAAAAAGGTCTGCTGCTGAAGGCAGACAGGCTAACAAACTTTTATTATGGGCAAATTGGGCGCCCAATATTTTAATTTAAATTTGTTATGAGACCCGAATTGTCCGGTAAAATACATTGTGTAGAGTATACTCTCAGTTTTAATTGTGCAGTTGGTGATACACTCTTTAATATTCAGTGCAAAACACTGCAACGCTGGAACAATGGAAAGAAGGATTAAATGTTATAAATAGCTTGTAGTGAAAACTAATTGACATGAAATCTGATATGTTTCCCTGTAAAGGTCATGTTGTATCTCGGATTAACTTGTATTGACAGCATATCTTGGTATGATAGTTTTTAACTCTGTTCCCCTACCTGAGGCTAATGCGTCTGTTATATTATACATCACTATGATTGACTTTTAAGTTGTAAATTAAGGAATATTTCATCCTCATCAAGTATTAGAGGATAGAACCATACATAGTTCCGAAAATTCATGGCGATATATATATAAATTATATATAATGTATACAAATAAAATTTAAGGTGAGTATTATAACAGTGACATGATGAGGCTTAGCAATGGAGGCAAGGCTTTTCTAGCGCTTAAAATACAATTCTCACTTTATATTTAACTTAAAATATCATTTTAGTCTTAAAATATCATTTTACACGCAGATATATCAAACGATGCCAACAGGATCTTGGAATCCCAGTTAAGCACTGGTGTTTTTATGCCCCAGAAGGAGGGCATATAGTGATCGGACCGTCTGTCTGTCCGTCTGTCCTTCCGTCACACTTTGTGTTTAGGTTTCTCATAAATTATTAAATTCTCATAACTTCTATGTTGCTTCAGATGTAACCTTCATATTTGGCATGCATATGCACAAAAATTTTGACCCCCGTGACCTTGACCTTAGGGTCCGCGTTTAGGTTTCGATGTTCACCCCTGTGACCTTGACCTTGAACTTAGGGTCCGCGTTTAGGTTTCGAAATCTGCGTTTAGGTTTCGAAAAATGCTCATAACTTCTATGTCCGTTGAGATATAACCTTCATATTTGGTATGCATGTGTATATGGACAAGGCCTTTCCATATGCACACAAATTTTGACCCCTGTGACCTTGATCTTAAACTTAGGGTCCGCTTTTAGGTTTCGAAATCTGCATTTACGTTTCAAAAAATGCTAATAACTTCTATGTCCATTGAGATATAACCTTCATATTTGGTATGCATGTGTATATGGACAAGGCCTTTCCATACGCACACAAATATTCACCCCTGTGACCTTGACCTTGAACTTAAGGTCCGCGTTTAGGTTTCGAAATCTGCGTTTAGGTTTGGAAAAATGCTCATAACTACTATGTCCCTTGAGATACATGTATAACCTTCATATTTGGTTTGCATGTGTATATGGACAAGGCCTTTCCATTAACGCATACAAATTTTCACCCCTGTGACCTTGACCTTGAACTTAGGGTCCGCATTAAGGTTTCAAAATCTGCGTTTAGGTTTTGAAAAATGCTCATATCTTCTATGTCCCTTGAGATATAACCTTCATATTTGGTATGCATGTATATATGGACAAGGCTTTTCCATATGCACAAACATTTTCACCCCTTTGACGTTGACCTTTAACTTAGGGACCGCTTTTAGGTTTCAAAATCTGCGTTTAGGTTTCGAAAAATGCTCATATCTTTTATCAAAGCGTTAATAGGGGGCATATGTCATCCTATGGTGACAGCTCTTGTTTACAGATTAAATTGTATATGCAAAGCATAATACCATTGTTTTGCGCAAATACCTTACTAAGTCAGTAATAATAAGTCTACACAATAATTATAACTTCAGACTTGAGTATGATCAGTTATAATAACCAGTTAGCCAGACACATACAAATGTGGGGTATAATACATAGGTTTATTCTTATTTGATATTTATAAAACAATACAATTGTATTTTGAATGTTTATAAAAGATTTCTGTATGGAAAGTGTAACTTAGAAGCCAATTGAAATATTAAAGGGATTTGTTCACTGTTTGGGGCATTTTTTGAAGTGTGTCAATGGATGCCTTAAATTGCTTGGTTTTTAACCATGGAACTGTAGAGATCGTTTATAATGAAATTTTGGAGAGAAAAGCATTTCTTCCCAGCTGTGCTCAAACCTTTGTCCATTGGAAATTATATAGCCTAAACCACTCAACCATACTCGGTACTGACTGTTACATACCGGTATTTGTAAACATGTTACTGCATACCTAGGACAATAATCAGGAGATTCCACGAAACCTTGCATGCTTTTTTATAGCCGAAAGCGTTGCCTCTGACCAGACTAAGCAAGTGCGCAGGCTGGGCTTTAGCTACACAGGCCGCATATGCCATAAGACCAATTTTCATATGAAGCGAATGAAACAGTGTTATTTGCATGTGTGTAAAAAAACTGCGTTTTAATCAAATATCAAATGTTTCAATGCAATTCTTGAACCCTTAAACCTTTAAGTATGGGCATAAAACAACTGATCCAGCATTATAATTTATATGAGGAAGATTTAAATAACTCGAAATCATAAATATAAATGTTGCTATAAGGCAGATCATTAGCTGTTGTAAGTTTAGGTCAGTACTTATCATATATGTTTGAATTAAGATGCTGCAAAAAATCACTATTGTGCTTCATGCAACCCCTGTGTCCTTCCCCTGCGAAATGTTGTTCTGCAGTTCACGAATAATTCATGAACAGTTCATGAACTGTTTGTGAACTGAGTTCATGAATTGTTCACGAATAGTTTGTGAACAGAAAATGAGCCACGTCTGTGAAAAGTTCTTGAAATTTTAGTTCATGAACTGTTCATGAACACTAATGGCATGAAGTGTTCATGAAATATTCTTGAAACCTAATGGCATGAAGTGTTATGAACTATTCTTGAACCCTTATGGCATGAAGTGTTCATGAACTATTCTTGAACCATTATGGCATGAAATGTTCATGAACTATTCATGAACATCAATGGCATGAAGTGTTCTTGAACAGTTCATGAACAACACAATTCTTGAAATATTCTTCAGGGTTTTGCTGTTCACGAACAGTTCATGAACATTTTCCTTCTATTTTTCAATGGCTCATTTTCTGTTCACGAACTGTAAGTGAATAGTTCATGAACCATAGTTCTTCAAGAGTTCATGAACTGAGGTGGCATGAAGTGTTCATGAACTATTCATGAACAAGAATTTGTCAATTTATGCAAAGGTTATCATAAGTGTTACTAAAGCTCAACAAACAGGTCAGGGTAAGAAGAAACAAGTCTTGTATTAGCACTTAACATATTGATAGCAACATATAACAATAATTTAAATATAACACTAATAACTGAGATACAAGTGGTTTGATAATACTCTTTATTTAAATTTCATAATACAACTTTGCACTATATGTTCATGAATAAATCATGTATTGAAAAGATTATGAATAGTCTCATTTTCAGTTGAAGAATCATTTACTAATCAATGGTTTCCCTGAAATGGTTACACTTACAGTGCCAAAGAACTTGAAATGGAACCAATGGCTGATCAGTTCAGCCGGTAATTTATTAAAGACTTACATTTTCAAATATAACATAAACCATGTGCCTTCCGTTTCAACTTCCTGTGCACACAATATTCTTTCTTTGTAAAAACAGCAATGCAATGTACATTGAGTTCTTGATATCATCTTAAACTGTTCTTGAAATAAGATGTCCTTAAAACGTTCTTAAACTTGTCTTTTAAGTCTTCCAAGAACAATGACAGATCCTTTTAAGAACATATTGGATTCTTAAAAAGTCCATCATACGTTCAAAAACATTGTGTAGACCTGTTTAAGAACATCAGAAGGAAACATGTTGTTCAAAAAAGTTCTTAAAGTGTTCAAGAATAGTTTAAGAATAATTCAAGAACAGGAAAGGTCCTTAAAAAGTTATTGAAGTGTTCCTGAAGGCAGTTCTTGAACAGTTCTTGTACAAATGTTCTTAAAATTCTCTAGAACAGGTCAAGAACTCTAACTTACAGTGGTGAAAGTACTATGCATATTCATACTAACTTCACAGGTTTCACAAATCTACAAGATTTGTATGCTAGACATTTCAATATTACTTTCAAAAATATGTATGAAACATCTAGCACAAAGTAATTCATGAATTATTCATGATGGATCCTTAAAGTCTGTCTCAGAAAAGTCATTAGAAATACTTGTGCATGAAATGATCATCACTAAGTATTTATGGTTAGATGAAGAACTGTTCATGAACTTTGAAATGTTCAACAATAATTCATAAACAGTTCATGAACATGTCTTAAGAACAGTTCATGTCCAAAAGTTCATGAACCAAGCTCAGGAACTTTTTCAGAACCGTTCATGAACAGTTCTTGATTGGCTTGAAGTGTTCATGAAATCATGAACAACATTTCGCCGGGGTTAGCAGAGCTACAGATAAGCTTTTTGGGGTAATTGGGTAATACCCTTCAAAATAAGAATGAATTGGGTAATGGAAAACGTGATTGGGTATCCAAAAGTATGATGCCCGCTCATATAGAAAAATAATTGGGTATTTTTACCAAAACAAACAAGTGAATTGGGTATTTGCAATAAAACGTGAATTTAGCTTCTCAAAACCGTACCTACATAAAGTCACTGTTATGTATTCAATCGCAGTATAGGTTGTTCCATCTTTCTGCTATCAGATTCAACAATCTGAAGACAGGGGAATTTCTCAACCCACTCATCGAATGTCTTTCTACTTGTTTTTGTTCCAATAATATGGGCCAGTACTTTTGTTTTAGAAACCCAACACACCCCATCATAGGGGTTTGGAACGGTATTGTGGTAGTATAATATAGTGTATTTTGACCGAAAATGCCCCAAACAAAATTCATTATAGTCATCAACTGTGCCCTTTGCAATTGTTTTATATTTAGATTGATTTACCACGACAAAGGAATCTAAATGTTTTTGTATTTTTTTGCCTCGAGACGCCATTTTGTTTGACTGGCATTTGTTATTATCTAAACGATTGGTAAATACGTTACCCATTGTGCCACACCGGTCTGTGATAATAACGTAGTGACGTCACCATCTATGTATAGAATGATACGTTACCAGATAAAAACAAGCGCTTGTCGATTAAGACTTGATTCAAGACGGCCAAAACAAAACGGGATTTTTCATTACGCATAGAAGGCAGCTCGAATTGGGTATCGGCGATTTGTTTTGCGTACCGGTACGCACAGATTTTAAAAAAATTGCGTATCCACCTATTTTTTATTGCGTATTTACGCAAATACGCAGCTTATCTGTAGCTCTGGTCCTTAGAGTTAATGTACAAGTCAAACGAACATAGGTAAAATATTTGCATGAGTTTGTGCAAGGCATTTTAATATTAAGACAATTAACAAAACATGTATGATGACCCTAACATTTGGTTGATATACTCTTTGTAGTGTCCAAACATATGTCATCAGTGCATAGGTGATATATGTTACATGATAGTTAACATCATGCAAATATTTGCTGTTGTTTTTAGCTCACCTCAGCACAATGTGAGCTATTGTGATTGCCTGTTGTCTGTCGTCCATTGTGCATTGTGTGTCGTGCAGCGTTAACATTTGCCTTGTTTACACTCTAGAAGCCAAATGTATTGTCCGATCTTTATGAAATTTTATAAAAAGATTTGTGCCAAGTATATCTTGGACCAGTTTGAAAATGGTTTGGGTTGGTTGACAAACATGGCCGCAAGGGGGCGCTGTATTTTTTCCTTATATGGCTTTAGTAAAACATTGTTAACACTCAAGAGGCCACATTTATTCTCCAATCATCATGAAACTCGGTTTGAATATTTATGTCAATGATATCTTGGACAAGTTTGGAAATGGTTTTGGTTGGTTGAAAAACATGGCCGCAAGAGGGCGCGATAATTTTTCCTTATATGGCTATTGTAAAACCTTGTTAACACTCTAGAGGCCACATTTATTGTCCGATCATCATGAAACTCGGTTAGAATATTTGAGTCAATGATATCGTGGACGAGTTTGGAAATGGTTTTGGATGGTTGAAAAACATGGCCGCAAGGGGGCGCCATATTTTTTCCTCTTATGGCTTTTGTAAAACCTTGTTAACACTCTAGAGGCCACATTTATTGTCCGATTGTCATGAAACTTTGTTAGAAGATTTGTCCCAATGATATCTTGGACGAGTTTGAAAAAGGTTCTTGTTGCTCGAAAAACATGGCCGCAAGGGGCAGGGCATTTTTCCTTATATGGCTATTTATGGATACAGTAAAACCTTGTTTACACTCTTGAGGCCACATTTACTGTCCGATCTTCATGCAACTTGGTCAGAAGATATGTCCCAATGATACCTTGGACGAGATCGATAAGGATTCTGATTGATTGAAAAACATTTGTGAGGCATTTTTCATCATATGCCTATAGTAAATTCTTTAAACTTTTAAAGTCACATATATTGTCCAAACTTCATGAAACTTGGTCAGAAAATTTGTTTTAATGATGAATATAAAAATGTTTCTTGTCTGTTCAAAAACATGGCTGCCAGGGGAGAGCAATTTATACTTATATAGCTATAGTAAAGCCTTGTTAACGCTCTAAATGTTTCATGTTTAGTTCACTATTCATGACACTTGTCAGAACATGTGGTCTTATGTTGTCTTGGGCCGCACTGAACAGGTCAGTTTCTTTGTATTTTAGGTGAGCAACTTTTAGGATTTTCAGGCTCTCTTGTTGTAATTATTTTAATTTTGATACACAATGGTATGTAAAGCATAGCAAAACATTGCGAGACATGAAGTAAGAGAGCCTGTTGTTCGCAACTGTCATACAGGTGCTGGCGTCTCCAGTTCCTGTTTAAACCATTTATTTTGGTACATCCTTCTTAGATTACATGATTCAAAAGCAGCCATGTCTAGATTCCTTTGCTGATATGTAAATGTGTGTAATATAAGCACCAAACTTGTTATTTTGTAAGCTGTCTGGGTGACACACAATGCAACATGGATAATATATTGAAATAATTGCATGCCAAAAGCCAGTAAAAAAGTGCTTAACTTGCTTTTATAAAAAGGTATATATGGTAAACATGTAAACAGATATGATGAACCTTATTTTATGAGGGATAATATATTCAATGTTTGATTTTAGTCAAACGCAGGTGTTCATTGTCCATGAAGGGGCCTTGCGTGTCATTAAAAGCATGATAACATACAAACATGCCAAGTTCACAATTTTATAGCTCATTTCCTTTTTTATAGAGCTTATAAGAATGACATTGTTTATTTTTTAAATTGGTATTTCATTTAATGTATCCATGTTTGCAGTTTAATCATTTAACTCTAATCTCTTAACGAGAAACACTGTCTGCAAGAAGAGAAAATACAATGTTGTACTGCTGTTGATACCTGACAAATACAATATTCAAAATGTTAATTATAATACTCTTATATTTTTTCTAAATTGTGTTATATATATTTGGTGGGTAAGGGTTAGGGTGCAAAGTACTTGGCGCAAATAATGACTTGGCTTGAAAGGGCTTTAATGGAGCTGATGGAGTCTTTTAATTTGGGTTATCAGTGCAAAGTTCTGTTTATCCTGCACAATACATCTAGGTTGTGGAATGTCAATCCTCCAAACCATTACAAACAACAGCTAATAGGTTTATGCATGAACTAATAACAGGAACCTGTTTTACTATGCTTTTTTCTGCATTTCTTAGATAAATGCAGTTATAATACCCTATTCCAGTAATGTAATGAATAATTAAATAAAACTTATCAGTGATTTTTATGTCCCCCACTATAGTAGTGGGGGACATATTGTTTTTGCCCTGTCTGTTGGTTGGTTGGTCTGTTGGTTGGTTGGTCGGTCTATTGGTTGGTTGGTCTGTTGGTTGGTTTCCGCCAACTTTTACATTTTGCAATAACTTTTGCTATATTGAAGATAGCAACTTCATATTTGGCATGCATGTGTATCTCATGGAGCTGCACATTTTGAGTGGTGAAAGGTCAAGGTCATCCTTCAAGGTCAGAGGTCAAATATATGTGGCCCAAATGGCTTATTTTATAAATACTTTTGCAATATTGAAGATAGCAACTTGATATTTGGCATGCACGTGTATCTCATGGAGCTGCACATTTTGAGTGGTAAAAGGTCAAGGTCAAAGTCATTCTTCAAGGTCAGAGGTCAAATATATGTGGCCCAAATCGCTTATTTTATGAATACTTTTGCAATATTGAAGATAGCAACTTGATTTTTGGCATGCATGTGTATCTCATGGAGCTGCACATTTTGAGTGGTGAAAGGTCAAGGTCATCCTTCAAGGTCAAATATATGGGTCAATATTGCTCATGTAATGTCACTTCTGCAATATTGAAGTTAGCAATTTTATATTTGAAATGCGTGTGTATCTCAAGGAGCTGCACATTTTGAGTGGTGAAGGGACAGGTCAAGGTCATCCTTCAAGGTCAAAGTCATATAGGGGGACATTGTGTTTCACAAACACATCTTGTTTTCGTTCCAATTCGGGTCTGGCTCTGTAAGTTGAACTTTAGTTAACATTATATTCAAATCACTTGTAGGCCCAATTTAAGAGTGTTTGTTAGCAAAAAATCAACACTTATTTCCCAAAATTAGTGGAAAAAAAAGAATTTTTCCCAATCCAAAGGGGCCAGGCCCCATTCCCAAAGTGGTGAAAACAAAACACTGCTTATTTTTGCCACAAAAAGTGGGGACATTGTAATAATGAAAAGAAAATATTTGTTTTACCAAATTAATGAGCATGTTATTATGTTATTTAAAAGGAATGTTTATTTTGTGATTTGTTGTAAAGTTGTTATTTAATGCTCATTTAACCTTTTTTGTGAATTTTCTTCAGTTGCCGTTATTGACACCAAAAATTAGCGGTTAAAGTTGTGATTGTTAGGCAAAAGTTTAATTGCCCATTTGGAAATATTTATTTCATTATCATAAATAATCATAATAGCCGCCATTTTTTCATTTGATAAAAACTGCCCGCTATAATCCTACAGACTGAAGGTAATCACTTTTTCACAAAAATTAATATGTTTGAACAAGATGTGCACAAATGTGTTTGTCTTTGTGTTTGTGCACTTCTACATTGACAGCTTATGTTCGGCTGTTGTAAACATAAAGGTTTCCCCCAAAAAATGTTTGTTTATAAATCCTTTTCAATATTGGGTGTATCTCGCTTAGGCTTTCAAAATTGAATTATTTTAAGGTGTAGATGATTGATGAAAAAGGAATTTGTTGCGATGATAAGTTTTGGCAGAATTATTTCCCTTTGTTCTGTGTTCTCACTAAGGAATTGATAGTCACAAACTGTATGGGTTCAACTCTCCTAATTACTGGGTGGGTCTTGTGCAAACTTCCACAGTCTAATAGTGTTTTTCTCAGGCTGTTTTGCCCCCTTTCTAAGCCATTTAGCGCGACGCTGCCCTTTCCAAAGGTCGCCACCCTGCCTTTTCATGACATGAGCACCTGCTGTTTTCCGCACCCTTATTGATATTATCTTAATTGCCCTTTGTCCAAACTACTTCGCTGACTAGTATCAGAGTATGGTTCTAAGGCCGCGAAGATTCTCTCGGTTGTAAATTAGTCATGCGTGAATAATCCCGTTTCAATATTTATCGATAATTTCAGTGGCTTATACCAAGCTCACTAATTGGTCGGTAATCTGTACTCGTTCACAATAAAATCATGGACAGTTACTTAGGAGAATTCTATTGAAAACCTAGATTTTCCTCGTGGAAAATGTGCATTTCATGCATTATACAGTATATCAAAACATTTATTTCAGATTTAGATAATTAATTATTTAAATAATTTTTTTTTTAACTTTAAATACATAAGTTAACCTGATCCAGTGTAGAAATTATAACATATTGCATAATTAAATTATCTGTTGCCTTGAATTTGGTTAAAAAACAGCAAAATATGTTAAATTGATTATTTAAGACTTTCCTTATTTTCCCCCAAATCCGGCGTTTCGCGTGATTTTTTTCCCCCAAATCAGGCATTTGCGCGCTTTTTTTTCCCCTCAAAAAAGGCCAGGCCCATTCCCCAAAATCAGATAAAAAACCCTGGCCTTGAAAAACTGTGGTGCCTGGTATACCATGATATACCAAGAATCTTCTCAAGTATGATATATTATTGTTAAATGCCCATTAAACATTGCATGGGTATTCCTGGTATTTAAAAAAGCCCGTACCTGATCACAAAACAAACGGACCTGAAACTTGCTCAGAACATATTTTCTTATATCATCTGAGCTGAGTTTGAAAATGGTCCTGGTTCATTGAAAAAACATGGCAGCCAGGGGCAGGTTAGTTTCCCTTATATGGCTATAATAAAACCTTGTTAACACTTTGGAAGCCAACTTTATTTTCAAATCTTCATGAAAAACTTGGGAATGATATCTCAGGCAAGTTTTTTGTCTGTTTAAAAGCATGGTCGCCATGGGCCGGGGCAGTTTTCCTTTTATGGCTATAGTGAAACATGTATTTATTGTCTAATCTTCTTGAAACTTGGTCAGAACATTTGCCCAATTAAATTTTGGCTTCAGAGTTTAAAACCAATTACATGGCATCATTAAGGTCAATTAAAAAAAATCTTGTTAGCAATCTACAAGTAACTTTTTATGCTCCCCATATATATATATCAGGAGCATATAGTTGCCAGTTTGTCCTTCCGCACTTCCGTACTTCCGCTCGGTCACACTTTTGTTACAGTTTCTCATAGCACCTTCAATACTTTACCGATCTCTTTCATATTTGGCATCTAGATACCTTGCATGGACCGCTACCTTTTAATGATGTTTGAGGTCATTGGGGTCAAGGTCAAGGTCATCAAGGCTAATAATAGACTTTTGTTACAGTTTCTCATAGCACCTTCAATACTTTACTGATCTCTTTCATATTTGGCATGTAGATACCTTGCATGGACCTCTCTCTTTTGATGACGTTTGAGGTCACTGGGGTCAAGGTCAAGGTCACCAAGGCTAATAATAGACTTTTGTTACAGTTTCTCATATCACTTCAATACTATACCGATCTCTTTCATATTTGGCATGTAGATACCTTGCATGGACCTCTACCTTTTGATGACGTTTGAGGTCACTGGGGTCAAGGTCAAGGTCACCAAGGCTAATAATAGATTTTTCCGTCACAGTTTTGTAACAGTTTCTCATAGCACCTTCAATACTTTACTGATCTCTTTCATATTTGGCATGTCGATACCTTCATGGACCTCTACATTTTGATGAGGTTTGAGGTCACTGGGGTCAAGGTCACCAAGGCTAATAATAGACTTTTGTTACAGTTTCTCATAGCACCTTCAATACTTTACCGATCTCTTTCATATTTGGCATGTAGATACCTTGCATGGACCTCTACCTTTTGATGACGTTTGAGATCACTGGGGTCAAGGTCAAGGTCACCAAGGCTAATAATAGATTTTTCTGTCACACTTTTGTTACAGTTTCTCATAGCACCTTCAATACTTTACCGATCTCTTTCATATTTGGCATGTAGGTACCTTGCATGGACCTCTACCTAATTTGATGAGGTTTGAGGTCACTGGGGTCAAGGTCACTGAGGCTAATATTAGATTTTCTCAAGGTCTCACTTTTTTCCACACTATTACCCCATATATATCGACAAAGCATAATTGGGGAGTTTTACTGATATCCTTTTTTGAAAAATATTCCTGAAACTTGGTCACAACATTTGTTCTAATGATATCTCAGCTCGAAAATAAAAATGTGCCAAGAAATTAATGTTTTATTAAGTACTTTGATTATTCTTAACAACACCTCATAATATATGGTTCCTGGATTTCAGGTGAGCACTTTTGGGCCCATGGCCCTCTTGTTTTCTAGTACATGTATTAGTATTCATTATGAAATGTCTCATTTCTTATATTAACCATGACATATTATAAGCATCTTGAATTCACTTGTCCTTGTATTTCCCCTATTGTCAGTTTATGTCCAGAGACTGGCCAGTTTTTAATATCCATATTGCCAGACATGACTTCACTGCAGATTCTGTATATGGTGATATTTTACGCAATGGACAATATATCTTTAGTCGGCCATGGACCCCATTTTTTTCATGCGCTTGAATTGTCTCTATAATCTGATTTTCATAGCTTTATAGAGTTTGGTGCAGATTTGTGCGTGACTTCAGTGAGCATAATTATTCTCGCTTGTGTAGTTTGACAAGCAATAACTCCACTTGCCCGCTTAAAGATTTTCAGGTTCATTGCGCCTGTCACCCTTGACAACTGACATGCCAGCTGTCAATCAAATTGTTCTGGGTTATCATATCAGCCAATCATTGCTGAGGCAGCTGGATACACGCTCTCCACACAGAGGTCAGCAATTTTCCTTGTCCAATTGGGAAAAGTACCCGTACCGGTCCAATTGGGAAAAATTGAGTCGTGAAAACCTCAAAATTGGGAAAAAGCGAGTCGTGAAATCCTTAAATTGGGAAAATCGCGTCGTGAAGTTTGGGTCTTGTTGAATACATCATACAGTTCATACTTAATTGAACATACCCATTAAAATAATATTTGCAGGCATGCCTTAAAGACCATTAAGTAATAAAGTTGATATAAATAGCAAAATAGTATAGAGAACACACAAAATCAATTACT